>NW_007233169.1:0-46555 GCF_000164805.1 Carlito syrichta | reverse complement strand
TCCACTCACCTCAGCCTCCCAAAGCACTGGGATTACAGGCTGAGCCACCGAGCCCGACTGGTTTCAATATCACTGTCCCTTCACTAGGTCCTACTAGCCAATCACACAATTTAAGTTGCATTTATGTGCGAATCAATCTTAAAAATTGCTAATTTCACCGAAGCTGCCTTCTTGATAAATCCATTCTGATTTGAAATGGGCACTGCCAACTCACCGTGAATCCTTAAAATAGTCTTCGAACCATCTCAAACGTCTGTAACCATTCCATGGCAATGCCCTCCGTGACTGGACAACTTCTCTCCACCTCCCATGTCAACTCCATCAGCAGCTCCTATGTTCTCAGCAGATAAACACGTATCACGAATCCACCCACTTCTCACCATCTCTGTTATTCACCTGAGCCCCCTTATCTCTCCCTCAGAAGGGGCAACAAGCTCCAGGTGGATTCTTTTGCTTCTAATCATCCCCCCCTTTGCAGTCCATTTGCTTCAGAGAAGTCAGAGAAACTGTTCCAAAGATCACAGATAATCGTGCTAATCCCTTGATTCACAAACCTTCCCACTGTTTCCCACTGTACTTAAAATAAAATGATAAAACCTCTCCACACACTTCTCAAGGGCCTTTCTTGGTAGGGTTGCCCTGCTCTCCCCTTATTAACTGTGTTCTGGTGACCGGTGCCTATCTCCATCTCAGGGCACTCAGGCATGCTGATTCTTCCCCTAGGCAGCTCCTCCCCCAGATACTTGCCTGGCTGTTTCCTTCCCATCATGGGGGACTCCACGCAAACACACCATCTTCAGAGATGCCAACCCTACTGAGTCCAACTGGACAATCACCCTCCTGTCCCTCCCCAGTCACCCACCTACTCGAGACCACCTTCACACTCACTCGCTGCCAGGCAGTCTTCACAGCCAACTTCGAGATTCGGAATGGTCTTAGTTATGTATTGACTGATGCGTTTATTGACTGTCTTCTCCTGGAAGTACAGCATAGTATGAGGATGAGAGTAAGCAAAGTCTGGACAGCAAGAACCCAGTGGGAATTTCTCAGTCAGGACTTAAACAGGGTGGTGCAGAGCAGGCGGCAGACAGCAGAACTGGAGAAAACGGAAGTCATTCTAGAAGGTAAACACATCCTGCTTCACCTTTTCTTTACTGCATGTGTGGTCTTTTTTTCTGGTTTTGAATATTATATGTTCACTACAGGAAAAAGGAGAAGGACGGATTGGAGGAAGGGAAAGATGAAAGGAAGGGAGGAAAGAAGAAAGGGAAAAAGGGAAGTAACATGAAAAGCGTAGAAAATCTTCATGAAAATAATGGCATTCTGTTTTAAAATCGACCTGTTGTTTAACAGACATTTGTCTATGTTTATTGTTCTCGAGACAATAGCACGGATATTTAAAATTTAAAGTGGCAACTTTAATGTTGTAGGCAACTTTGATAAAATCAAAATATCTATCAAGTACTAGAGCATGAGTTCACACTGAGATAATTTGAAAAAAAAATTATAGGCTATTGCAGGTAGTTAGTAAAGCATATGGTTAATATTGCTATATCACTATACTAATTTTGGCTGACTTTTTGTTCCCCAGACTCCAGTTCATAAAGCCACTTATCAATATATTGCACATTATGAACTACAATAATGCTAGGTAAGCATTTAGCAGTAATACCAGCCAGGGAACAATGTTGACACTTACTCAAATTGTTTGTTTACAAAAGAGGTTTACAGGATTCTAACACCAAAAGCTCTTTAGGAATATCTATTCAATTTTCAAATTGTGAAACGCCATGCTAGAAAGTGACCTATTTCTAATCAACTTGCAATTAGAATTTTTTAAAAAATTATATTTCAATTTATTTTAGCAAATAACAGAGCAATGAATGTGGAATAAGAGATTCCCCAGTTTCTCACTGATTGGGGCCCAAAACCAAACAATTAATGATCATGGTGTTTCAAAATCGATGCTTTTTTTGGCAGTTGAAATCTCCCCCCCTTTTTCCCAGATAGAACACTGCATAAAAAAGGAGATGAAAAATATTTTCATCAAGTCCAGAGATATAATAAGAAGAGTATATTACAAACACTATATGGGTGGGGCATTGAATATTAAAGTAGTTTGAATTAGAACTGCAGATATAACAGTGGTTTTCATCACTGGATGAACATTAGAATCACAGGGGAAGCTTTATGAAATACTGAAGTGTGAACCATGCCCCAGAACAATTAAATCAATGTATTCATGGACATGTGGATATTAAACACCAGAATTTTTAAGACCTGTCCCTTCTCTCCATGATGATAAAGCCCGCACCCTGCAGAGGAGTACTGAAATATAATAGACTGAAAAAGTGGTCCACACTACACATTCAGAAAGTGAAAATGTCTCTTCTAAAGGCTTTTAATTTCTTTTTTTAATTTAAAGTGTAAATACATTTTATTGTAGTTCAGTCCAAGTTCACATTTCATATTCTCCCAACACATATGAAAAGGGCATTTTGCTGACTGTGGAAGAAACATAACGCCTAAACTAGAAAGCCTAGTTTAGGAAGGTACCTTGGAGCTCTACGTCCTTGAACGGAAGAGCTGAAAATGAAGAAATCAAGAAAGAGGCAGCATGCCCATCATAATGAGCATTTATTTAGTAATCGAACAGTCAAGATGGAAACCCATTTCCCTTAGTTGGTTAGCGTAAGTGCCTCCTCAAAAGGGAAAAAAGAGCTGAATGTGCATCTAGCATTGCTAGCAGCCCTGTACAAGCAGATGTGGTCCAAAACAGATTCAGAAGAGACTTGGTGTTTTCAAATATTAAAAGCAGGATTCCACTTCCATTCTAATACCTTGCAAGACTCTAAACAATGCCAGCCTTGGCGTTTATGACTTTCTACTCCCAGTGCTTCCTGTTGGGAGTGGAAGACAGAATGCAGTCACACTTCAAGTCCAGATGCATTGCTGGTACCAGACGTCCCAGACCACCTGTTCCCACATACTCACAGCACTGCAGTTTGTCATTCGCGAATGCCCTCTACACATATTTGGCATTTTGCTTGCCCACTGCTTTGGCAGTTCGCCAAAGACAAGTGAGCACATCGAGCTGTACAATTTCTGTGTGAATGGTTTCCAGATTCACTGGAGTCACTCACCATCTCTGCGAGCATTATAAAGGCATTATAGCCATGGCAAATTGCCTAGGCCAAAATAATTCTGACTAAAACCTATTAATCCAAGGATTTTAAATGGGATTGCATACGATTTCCTTATATCAACCACAAAGTCACAAAAAACAAAGAAATTAGATGATTCCTAATACAATGTTCATTTTCCCCTAAGTTTTAGAAATCACAAAACATAAAGAACATAGAATTAAATTTGTGTAAGTTTTAACTAGAAAAGGTGAATAAATATCAACCTTTAAATAATTAGCCTGGTTCCTCGCACCAAGAGATGAGACTAAGTGTGTCCAGAGAGTCTTAATAACAGCTGACATTTCTTTGCAAGAATATATGTCTTGGAACATATGCTACTTTTATATAAAGAAAAATCAAGTTCATATTTCATATGTAAAATCCATTTAAAATAGAATGCTTATCGTGACTAGTTTATTTTTCAGGAAAATCTTTCATTTTGAAATAGAATGTCATCTTAATTATTAACAAAACATAGAAAATAAAGCAAAGCATTGCAGTTCAAGTAAGTAATTCAATAAAAGAGAGTTAAATAAGTGATAAATCCCAAAATCATTTGGTAAAACCACAAAGCTCTCAACTTCATCTTTTCCCAGGTGATTTAGGGAACAAGCTATTAAGAAAATGCTTTGCATGCAGATTATTTTTTTTTTTTGAACTGGAGTCTCAGTCTGTCACTCAGGCTGGAGTGCAGTGGCATGCTAACGGCCACTGCAGCCTCTACCTGCTGGGCTCAGGCGATCCTTCCACTTCAGCCTACCAAATAGCTGTAACTACAGGCATGCGCCACCATGTCCAGCTAATTTTTTGTAATTTTTTTTGTTATTGTAGAGATGAGATCGCGCCAAGTTGCCCAAGTCTCGAACCTGTGGGCTCAGGCAAGAATATTTTAACATTACAACATGCAAAGCAATGACCAAGCAACTAGAGTACAAATGACCAGTAAGAATAAGACACTGTTCAGAAAACTAAGTGCTCACATTCTAGTGGTAAATACTTATGTGAGCTTATGCGGACACACACACACACACACACACACACACACGTGCGCACACACACACTACAAGCATGATAAGAACATCAAAGCAATTATATTTTTAAAAGCCCACTCTCTTAATTGCCGGGGAGACCAGTAGAGGTGGTTGGCTCTTTTATTCTAGAAAACACCTCAGCGGGTCTTTTTACGTGAGTGAAGAATGTCCTCCTCCCCCCTCCCTTTTGTGGACAGGTTGGGCTCAAGGAAGTATGTGCACAGCAAGAGAGACATGTCTGAGAGCAGAGATCACGGAGGAATTTTTGTGGAGGCCGGGTCTCCTATTGACTTTTCAGTGATTGTCTGCTTTTCTGGGACACCTCTCTACTTATCTCAAACATGAGGGGAAGTGTGTTAGACTCAGATATTTCCATAGCATCTGTGGCTTTTGGCAAAATTCGGGAAAAGGCACCTGGTGTGTGCTGAAGTGGCAAAGAGAGAGAACAGCAGTGGCAGGACTTGAGGGCCTTGGAAAAGATATGGGCAACAGTGGAGGAGGAAACTGGACACAGACCAGCTCAGAGACAGAGAGGAAACATTCCTTATTCATGCTTGCCGGTAAGAGTTTACCCTTACGCCAGGGCTGCTCAAGGGCGGGCATCAAAGTCAATCAACTTGTGGAGAGAATTTAGCAAAGCACCAGTCCAAAATTCCAGAGCAGCAATGAGCTTTTCATACTGTGTGGAATGAGGGCTTAGTGTGTTTCCATCGGAGGGGTTATTGGCATCTGGGATATTAAGATGTATGTCCTCTGATAAGGGCTATAATCGAAGTACAAAGAGCACTAAGACCGCAGACAGAGCACGTGGTTCCATCCTGCCTCCATTTACGAGCCATGTGATGTTGAGAAAGTGGGTGACCCTCTTGGGAACACACGTCTCCCCTACTAAATAAGATGAATAAGACTACCATCATTGAATAGATGTACACAGCAAATGTGTTTAAAGCACCTGCGTGACACAGGTGCTGAATAAATCTTAGTCCCTTTTCCTAATTGTCCTGTCCATCTTCCTCTGCAGTAAGCACTCGAGCAGACAGAGGCATTGCTTCCAACTAGAAGTCGAAATGTGTTTTGGTGAAAGAGGTTGACTTTGGGCTCGACCTTGAAAAATAGATGTGTAAACGTACTTTCAGATATGAATTTATAGGAGGACCGTAATAGAATGTAATATTATGCATGTGAATGTTCTTAAATGTAAGAAGTGTTCACAGGAGAGGCTGTAAGAAGGTGAGGTTGGAAGAGGGATTTGAATTGTGGGGTAGACAAGGTTTTGGCCCCAGAATGTTATACCTGTGAATACATATAAACCTTATATGGGGGGAACCCAAAAGAACTGGAATCATCTTACGGAGGGAGAGCCCCTTTAGTACAGGCTTCCCCCATTAGGTAACTGTTCTAGGAATCCATCAGTTGGCATTGTTGTGACAGGTTGCGTTTGGCTTCAGTAAATTTCTTTTTGGAGATTCTTTCAACGCCTTTGCCCATTTCATGATGGGCAGTTGATGAGCGCACCTGGCCACAGTGCACTGAGTGTTCAGCAGTTTTTGACCAAAGACGACAAGACCCAGTGCTGGTGCCCCAGCCTTCCTATTCACCTGATCTTGCCTCAAGTCACCTGTTTTGTTTCCCCACAAAAAAAAGTCCTCCAAGGGAAACGTTTTGCCCATGTGGAAGGGGTAAGCAAAAAATGGCAAACACTAAAAGGACATCAAAATCGACCAGTTCAAAAACTGTTTTGAGCAGTGAGAAATTATCTTGATAAGAATATTACATCAAACGGAGAGTACTTTGAAGGTGACTGAAACTTAAACATGTAAGAATAAATACACATTTTTTAAATAAATAAATTCTGGGGTTTCTTCGGGTTCCCCCTCAGAAAGAAATAAAGCAGAAGAGCTCCTCAGAGATGCAGTGTGAGAAAGATTGCGCCCAACACTGCTGACTTTGAAGACGGAGGAAGGTTCGGAACTCTGAGTCAAAAGGAGGTTTGTGTCCTTAAGAAACTAGAAACGTCCCCCAGCTCACAGCCAACCAGAAAAACTAAGGGGGCCTTAGTTTTAGAACCACGGGAATTTGAATTTTTTCCTAGAGACAAACACAGTTTTGACATCTCGAGTTTAGTCTGCTTAGACCAGTATAGAACTTCTCACGTATACAAGTAGAATAGACAGTTGTTGGAAGCAACTGTGTTTGTGGTGGTTCACTAAGACAGTGATGGAAAAGTAACATCAAAATTGAATGGTTGTTTCCCAGTCAATAGTGGTGATGAGAGAATCATTGTGTTGCATTACAGCCCCCTTTTGTCTTCCCTCTTCAAAAATATTTATTTGGAAACGCTGAGATAATATTTTATGAGGGCAGCTGGAGCAAATGACAGTGACAGTATCTTGTTAACTATTTTGGTTGAGGTCACAACATGGTAGTCATAACATGAAATGGCACAAGAGTTAAGACAACAAAATATTCCTGGGTGAAAAAGAGCATATTAAACACAGGTCAAGAGGCTGATACTGCAGAGAAATACTGAGAACCTAGTGATATGTGTTAAGAAAACTTTCTTATAAAATTACATTGGCATTTACTTTTATTCATCAAGAGAAACTGGCTTCTCTGCTTTCATAATAAAGAGAGAAATTGTTCGATTTTGTATTCAAAACCCCACAGAATTTCCACTGTCATGTTGTATTGGTGTTGTGGGTTATTCTGATATTTCCAACAAAGAAATATTTGAATTTTAAAAGCAAATATTAATAATTATTACATAATTTCAGAAGAAACCTAGAAAACAATACATCTGCGATATGAAACTTATGAAAGTATTCAGAGGGTTTTTAAAAGTAAAACTTTCCTAGCCAACTCTCTGCAATTTTTTGATGTCAATGTGTTTCTAAGTATCCCAAGGTAATTGGGGGATGAGTTGTAAGATTCGCTCTAGCGAGTCATACATGTAGGCTAATAAATAAAAACTTTAGTAATTTATAGTCACCACAGGGGCTGTAATTTTTAAATATTTTTTTCCCTTTAGTATAAGTCAATTTGAGACATGAAACACTGGGCATGTTTCAGTCTGATTTGGCGAAGCAAAGGTAGACTAAAGTTCACATACATGTATTTTCTCTAAATACACATCTTTTCAGATTGATTAGAGCTATTTCTCTGTCTGTTTTATTTTTCTTTTTAACAATAGTTAACACAAGGCTACTGAAATCTCCTGTATCTCCCATAATAATATCTGAATTCTAACATTCAGAGGGTGATCACAGACACGGAAATTGGTGCGAGTGGCAGAGGGAACCCAGGGGGAGTCCATGGAATTCGGTTAATAAAATGCCACTTTCTCTAAGTGTCACAGAGATTGCGTTCCACTCTGAGTTCTGTAAAATATTTTTATCTTCTCACGCTCCTTTAGCATGTTTCTTTAAGCATTGCCTACAGAAGAATGCTTATAAATGGGGTCCTTTACAGTTTTTAAAATTTGTCTGTAAATATTCAGAAGAATGGAACTAAACTCCTTGTTTTTTCTTCTGCTCCAGGACAATATCTGTCCTTTTTTTTTTTTTTTTTTTGAGTCGGAGTCTCACTCTGTCGCCCAGACTGGAGTGCAGTAGCCGCTTCCGGCCACCGCAGCCTCGACCTGCTGGGCTCCGGCGATCCTTCTGCCTCAGCCTTCCAAGTAGCCGAAATTACAGGCACGCGCTACCACGCCCGTCTGATTTTTTGATTTATTGTAGAGATGAGGTCTTGCTGCCCAGGCGGGTCTCGAACCCACGGGCTCAGGCAATCCACTCACCTCAGCCTCCCATGTCCTTTGTTTCTTACTACCATATTATTAGCTTGTGATTTTGATCCTGTATTGTAAAAAAATCGCTTTTCTGTTTAAATCACTTGGCCAAAATGATCTTCCTAAAATCCAAATCTATGATGGTATTATTTTAAAAATTACTTAATTCCAGATTAAATACAAAGTCCCTTAGCATACTATACAAAGATATTTGCAATCTTCATATTTTTCCTTTTGGTCTCATCCCCAATAAGCCCTTAAATATATGTCCCATTAAATCTAGCCATGCCAACTGAAGCCTTTCCTCTAAAAGTTTGAACAAGGCAAGGATGCCCACTTTTATTCAACATAATACTGGAAGTCTTGGCCAGAGAATTCAGAGAGAAAATAAAAGTATAACCAAATTGGAAGGGAATTAGTCAAGTTAACCTTACTCACAGATGACATGATCTTATACTTAGAAAAACCTAAAGACCTCATCAAAAATATGTTACAACTGATAAACAAATTTAGTAATGTTGCAGTATACAAAAATAAATAGTATTTATACAAACCGACAGTGAACAAACTGAAAATCAAAAGAACAATCTCATTTACAATAACTACAAAGGATATGAAACACCTAGGAACTCTTTTTAACCAAACGATCTATGCAAGAAAAACTATAAAATGTGGATAAAAGAAATATAGAGCACAAAAAACAGAAATACACTACACATAAATGGATTGGAAAAATTAATATTTATTAAAATGATAATACTACACCCCAACATTTACAATTAAATATGATCCCTATCTAAGTACCAATAATATTCACAAAAATAGAAAAAAATTCTAAAATTTATATAGAACCACAAAAGACTCCAAAGAGCCAAAGCAATCCAGAGGCAAAAACAAACGAAACAAATCACCATCACCCACAAAATCAAATCTGGAGATGTCTCACTACCTGACTTCAAGCTTTACTACAAAACTATATTAAACAAATCAGCACGGTACAGGCGTAAAAAGCAAACACATAAGCCCATGGAACAAGATAGAGAGTACAGACATGAATCCTCACATTTACAGTCAACTCATTTTCAACAAGGGCACCAAAAATATATGATGAAGAAAGGACAGTTTCTTCAATAAATGGTGATGAGAAAACTGAATAGCAATGTGCAGAAGAATAAAACTAGACCCCTATCTCTCACCATATAAAAAAATAAAGTCAAAAGAGTTTAAAGACTTCAATCTAAGACCAGAGTTTATGAAACTATTATATACATTTGAAAAATGCTATAGGACATTGGTCTGGGCAAAGATCTTTTTTTGTGTAAACCTCAAGAACATAGGCAACCAAGCAAAACAGGTGGTTGGAATTCATCAAGGTATGACGGGAATGAACAGCAAAGAAAATAATCAACAGAATGAAGAGATAACCCACAGAATGCCACAAATATTTGCAAACTATCCATCATCCAGTGGATTAATAACTAAAATATGTAATGAACTGAAACAACTCAATAATAATTTTAAAAATACACTTAAGCAATGAGAATTTAATAATCTGAATAGACAGTTCTTGGGAAAAAAATACAAATGACCAACGCAATAAAAAAATGCACATCATGAATCATCAGAAAAATGAAAATCAAAACTGCAATGTAGTATCGTCTCATCCCAGTCAAAATAGCTTTTATCAAAAGACAGACAATTACAGATGCTGGTGAGGATGAGGAGAGAAGGAAACACTCACACATTGTTGGTGGGAAAGTAAATTAGCATAGTCACTATGAAGAACAGTATGAAGCTTCCTCAATAAACTAAAAATATAACAACCGTGTGTTCCAGTAATCACATTGCTGGGTTTATATTCAAAAGAAAGAAAAGTGTATTGCGGACATATCTGCACTTCCATATTTATTTCAGCATTATTCACGACCATCATAATATGGAGTCAACGTACATGCCCACCAATGGATGAATGGATGAAGAAAATGTGATATATGTACACGATGGAATATTATTCAGTCATAAAAATGAACGAAATTCTGTCATTTGCAACCACATAGATGAAATTGAATTTCACTATATTAACTAAATAAGACATGCTCAGAAAGACAAATATTACATGTTCTAACCCATATGTGGGAACCAAAAAAGTGGATTTCATGCAGCTGGCGAGTAGGTTGTCAGGAAGCATAAGCTGAAATTGATAGGTCAAGAGGGAAGGAAGAGAAGTCTATTATTAGACTAAAATATATCAGGTTGACCAGTAGGATTGCTACAGTTTACAATAATCTATTGTACATTTCAAAGTATCTAAAACATAATAATTTGAATGTTTCTAGCATAGGAAAAAAGCGCAAGTATTTAATGCAATGAATCTCAAGAACACTGATTTGATCTTTACAAATTATATGAAGGTATTCAATGATCACATGTGGTCCAAAAATATGTACATTTTTTTATTCCTGAAAAACAAAAAAATTAAAGAACAAATGAATAAATACGCTATCATAGGTAATGTCCTTGGATTAATCCTCTGATATGGTCATTCAAATTGCATATCTTAATTATTTCAATACTGGATCACTTAGCATGAAAATCTGCCAAAGTATTTCCTTGTTATTCAATTAATTCTAGTTATGCTTGATGTTGAATGAGCAGTTTCGTGAAACCATCTCTCCACCAGAGTTCTGGGAATTCTTATTCAGCCAATGGCATTTTTAAAGTCTAAAAATTTTATGCAATCTCTGGAACACATATTCATAATACATTTACACAAATATATGCTATGAAAAATGAGATGGAATCAAAATTAAAATATACGTAAAATAGTAATAGTATTTAAAAATCAGATTGTGAGGAAAGGGGGATTTCCAGAGTAAAATAAATATTATTAGTTTTTTAACTAAAATAATCTTACGATATGTATGCTTAAAAATTATGACAGGTAGCTAAAGAAGCTTTTTTCATGTGATATTTCACTTTATGACTTACCTATACTCAAAATTGAGAACTTACAAATACAGTAAACAGTAATATAAATACAAGTTAATTTTAACGTTGTAGCTTCAAGTTTTGTTAGTAAACTTCATTTGTTGATGTGCTTCATAAGTCACATTTGAAACACAAAATACACTATAAAAATATATTATTCCTAGACATATAATTTTAATAGTTTAAAAATGTAAGTTTGAGACCAGATTTTAAAGGGTGATTGGAATAAGGCTGAGATTCAAAGAGAATGAATATTTCCAGAGTTCTCAAAGTGCATAACAAATGGAATCAAAACAGGGATTATCAAAGAGAATGAGAGATTGGAGGGGAATGATTTCAAAGTGAATGCCCAAACAAAGGCAAAGCCGGCCGTGGAGGAACGATTTCTGCACTTGACAAAGGGTTGTGTTGGACGTCTTGCCTCTTGTAACGTTTCTCATCCTCACAACCATATTCCTTTAAACGTTATCTTGGTGCTTCCCTTTCTATTTTAATTCACTTGTCTGAGGCTTTTTGCTTTTGGTCATGCAGAATCACCCTCACACAGCAATCATCTATAAAACTGGGTATTTTTTAAATGCCATGTTTATTTTTAATCTTTGTGCATATGTGATAGTCACACATATCTGCAGGGCACATGTGATATTTTGATACAGGTGTGCATTACATAATGGTCAAATATGGATAGTTGGGATAGCCATCAACTCAAAACCAGATAAATTACGTGCAGCAGTGGTTTCAGACATTGGAGTTGAAGATGTGGAGGTCAGAAGGCTAGGCAGCTGGAAACTGCAGGGGAGAGAGCAGGGGTATGTTCAGAAAAAGAGCCTCCGAAAAGTGTGTTGACTTCACCTGGGGTACTTGCTGAAAGCAGGCAGAATTTCACTTTCTTGCACTTTGCAGACAGGGCCTTTTTTACGTTGTGTTGATCCTGCCATGAGCTAGTCTACTGGTACCATTTTGCCAACACTGTGTAATCACTTCTTGTCCCTGGGCCGCACGGCAGTGCTCTGGAACTGAACCGCCGATGTCTTCATGGCATTCCTGTTCAGCGTGCCGAAGGGGGAAAGGGAGAGACATTATGAGGACAGACAACAGGAAGCCAAGATTGGCCACAAGGAAACAACTCCTGAGGTTCAGATGAGTGTGGCTATTTCAGAGCTCCTCCTGGCAAGACTAGAGAGTTCTTTCTGATCACATGGGTCACTCGGTAAGTACCTCAACACACCACACCTAAACACTGCACTGAAGCTTTCCCCATGTTTACGACTACCCTAGCACTGGAAATTAGTCAAAAACAAGAGCTAGTGGGTACTCAGTGAGTTAACTATTTGCTAGAAAAAATGTAGTGTTCTTTTAAAGACAGAAAACAAATGACAGATTTTCTACATTTTGACTCCCTCCAGTCAAAAATTACTAGATATGCAGAGAAGCAAGGAAGTGTGATCCAACGTTCAAAGGAAAAATAGTTAACAGGGCGTGGGGACACGAAATCAATAAAGGTACCTGATCTCAAACAAGGCAAAGTGGGGATCAAAGGGAGGCCCAAACTTTACCTGTGTGACGTCCTCTTGTTCACCTAATCCTGAATTGTACCCCACATCTTTAAAATAAAACATTAAATAAATAAATAAAACTTAAAAAAAAATAAATAGAAAAAGAAGTTTACAGAAGTGATCAATTAGGTGGTCAGAGCTTTTAAAACTACTATCAATATACACAAATGTTTAAGGATTGAGTGTTAAATGGTAGTGTTAAATGGTAGGCCAGGGCCGGTGGCTTATGCATGCACACCTAGCACTTCGGGAAGCTGAGATGGGTTGTATGAGGTGTCCAGGACATGGTAAATAGAGCAGCTGGGCTGATGTTACATCTTGACTGATTTTCTGTCCACGTGTTCCATATATTAATGAGGTAGCAGTATTGGAATGTCCAAGCAAAACTGAAGATTTGTTGGTTTCTCTTCAGCTGGTCAAGTACGACACTGTTCCATTTTGAAAATGTCTTACGGGATGTGTACACAAATTGGTTGCACAAAGAAGAGCAAATTAAACCCCAGATACTCGTAAGTATGAGGAAGGAATTAATATAGACAAGAGCACAAGTCAATCAAGCACCAAAGAGAAGGACAACGGGACGCCATAAAACAAAATACCGATTCTTTGCAAAGAATTGGGACCATCTATCTTGCTAAAAGCAAGATACAAGTTGTTAATAGGAGGAACGAAACGAAGTCACCTCACACAAACAGAAGAGAAGAAAACTTTCCTCTCCTTGAGAGTGGGTGGGGCCCGTGGACACCAGGGATCTCACACTGGTCATCTAAGGCGGAGAGGACAAAACCTCAGAGATGCTCTCCTGCTGGGCTCCAGGAAGAAAGCAAACGTGGCTTTCCTTGAGTTTGCATCATTTAGAGCCTCATGGTTCACAAATATAGCATTTGGTCATGCTGGTGCGGAAAATGCTTAATACTATTTTCTCCATGGCAAACATTATATTTATTTTTTTCTAACTACAAGGCACATGCACACTTGTAAAATGTTAATTAGCCCCTGCATATGTGATGAAGAGAGCCAAACCAAATTGCAGGTGTATATAAACCAAAGTGGGTTTCAGAGCAAGAACAAAACATTCATTTTAATTTTAAAAATAGAGAGAAAGACGGTTTATTCATCGGTATAAAGAAGAATTTAAATATATTATCTACTTTCCTTCAGGTCTAAGGTCATGTGACTCTGTATTCTTCTCCATTGATTTCTGTATTTACAGCGCTGGATTTTCATAGAACTGGAATCCCTTGGTAGAGAAGTACATTTTTTAAAAGTTTGAATTTTGTAAAGGAAACTCTAAAACAAAATTAATCTCTATAAATAAAACAGTAAGGGCTGTGCTTGGTGGCTCAGCCTGTAATCCCAGCACTCTGGGAGGTTGATGAGAGAGGACTGCCTGGGCCTGGGGGTTCGAGATCAGCCTGGGCAACCTGGTGAGACCTCGTCTCTACAATAAATCACAAAAACTAGCCAGGTGTGGTGGTGTGCATCTGTAGTTCTAGCTACCTAGAAGGCTGAGGCGGAAGGATCACCTGAGTCCAGCAGGTCGAGGCTGCAGTGGCTGTGAATGTGCTGTTGCACTCCAGTCTGGGCAACAAGTGTAAGACTCTAACTCAAACAAATAAATAAATGGTAAGTAGTTGAAAATATAATTTGACATGTGCTACATACAATAGCAACCAGAATGTGAGTAAAATAATAATGTATCAAACATCTGGACCAGGGAGAGAGTTTCAACCAATGAGACAGAGCTGGGATCCCAGAAACTCTACCCAAAATGCGTGGAAAACCTATTGTAAGGCAGAGCCAGACTTTGCAGCTCTCTGTGAGATGGCTGGGCTGTTCGACATATGGCAGTGGTGTCTCGGCTTATTTGTACAGGGACACATTTATTGTGGGCCTTCACATCACCAGACCCCCAAATCAATACTGAATGAATTAAAGACATCAGTTTCAAAGGCAGCAACCTAACGCTTTTAGAAGTACTCACTGGCAATGCAAGGTAAGAAAAGATGAATGGACATCTTTTATTAATTAGACACAAAAATTTTAACTTTTAAAAGGTGACGAGTTTGAAAGTATTAAAAGTATTAAATTAAGGCCATTTGTTCAATAAAGAAGCCCTCAAAGAAATTGAAAAAGTAATACAGGAACCAGAAGGACATTTTTACACACACATATGCACACTATATATATATGTATATGTATATATAAGTGAGTCAGTCAACCTCACAAAAAATTGCAAAATATAAGAGAGGGCAATTCACAAATTGCAAAAATTCAGAATGACTCAAGTTTATCCAAAATCATTACACTCGCCAACAATCAATAAAATGCAAATTAAGACCACATTTGATACACTCTGGCTCTGCAAAATTAAGAAATTTAGAGTTTCAAGTATCTGAAAGAGCTTAGGAAAATAAAATATATAATACAATACTGATAAGATTATAAAGAAATTTTAACATCTTGAATAGCATTTTAATGTTATTTTTGAAAGCTAGGTATGCGCCTACCCTTGAAAATATATTCTAAAGAAACTCGTATATTTTAAGCAGGCCATCTGCAAGAATATGCATAGGTTGACTGTGGCAACATTTTGCAAGCCACCCAGATGGCCGTGAACTCTTGGTTGCTGTTCATGCATGGAGCATTAAATAGCATGAGGTCACGAACATGACTGAGCTTTAACTCCATAGAACAAGCTGAATTTTACAAACATATGAGTGGGATGAAAATGAGAGATTACTTAGGGCGTGATATGGTCTTAATAAAAATTGGCAGGTATTTTATAGAGGTTGTTTCATAAAGATACGTTATGAATATTGCTTATCCCACCCATATAAAGGGAAGAAACTTGTATTATTGTTAGCTATCTTGCTTGGCATTCCCTCCCATCTCGATTCTCCTGTTCTCTCATAATCACATATCTATACTGTGGGGAGATAGTTCTCCCTGGGCTTTTGTTTAGATTGCCTTTCCAAGGATACTTGTTTAGCAAATATCCCTGAAAGACAGAAATAGTGAAGCCCTCAGGACCAGAGGCAAATTTGCTTTCTACTCAAGACAATGTAGATAATGCCTCTTTCCGGAGAAGGGTTGGACAGGATTGCTAGCGACGTCCTTACAAAAGATCAGGATTTCCTAAATGTGGTCTCCTGTCCTGAAATGTACCCTAAGATATGTTCAGGCATCAACTGGCCCTCATCATGTCAGATGGTGGGAACTGGGGCTCAAGGAACCTGAACAAATGATGTTGCTCTGTTGTTGCAACGAGTAATAAATACACTTTCCTTGGTCTTTGACCCAGGGGGCTTGTTTTTCTGCCAGTGTCCATGGACCTGGGGCCGTTGTGAATTTGTTAGCTAGCATTTGCTCTTACAGTTCTCACTAGTTCTGATGACGAGGATATGAAAGTGACCGTTACATGGATTTCTGAAAAAGACAGCGACCTTCCCACAGGCTGAGTAATGGGGTTTTAGAGGAGTCCTTGGGAATATGCAGTGGACTTGACCAAATCACACAGTTAATCAGACAGTCAACACCCTTCCACTACATTGCCAGTTAGTGAAGAGGTGCTGGCTTACCTAGCACCAATAAGCATGTGCAAAGCCCAGAGAGCTCCCATTGTTAGAAACTCTCCCCTGGGTTTGAGTGGGTGGGAGTTGGAAGTCAGTCAACAAACAAACCAAAATATCAATAAACATATCAGCCAGTGTTAGGCTTGCTACCAAAAATAATGCGTTGTGTTGTTTTAAAAGAGCACTGGATGCACATATTGAAAGCTATCTACATGACTTTCTAAGGATTTTATACTGTGTGCTATATGCAGCACACAGAGAGGTTAAACCAGTGGAAAGACTGGATTTTTAAAAATGTAATTCTGCTGTCGGTTGTGGAAAGACACTGGAAGAAGGAAGACCATTTAGGAGGCTACTGCTATAATAAAATAAAAATAAGACACACAGAGTTGAATCAGATAAATGGAATGAAAAGTCCTGACCTCAATGAAAACTCTGTGGAAAATAACAAAATATCCTGAAAGGGTTTAGTGTTGGCTAGATTGTCAATTGTACCCGGTCATGGCTGATAAAAAGGATGCCCAGACACACCTGAAGATGTTGATATTCCATATGTGATAAACTAGGAGGGAAATTAATCTTTCAGGGTAACCATTGTTCAATGTGACCTATTCTGAAGCTAAAACAATAAATTGCTAATTAAATTTGACTGACATCCTCCAAAGTGAATCATATCTTTGACCAATGTGGAATAATTCATGTACTTGATTATTGGTTCCTTGTTTATTTATTTATTTATGTTTTGTCAAAGAGACTTAGAATCAGATTGAGGTCTTAATTATGCCATCTTCTCATATTAAACATCCACGGCATATATTTTTCTGGATCTTTCATTTGATTCTGATTTACATTTTTCCTAGTTTTGAGTTTATATACTCTGAGTATTTTGCCTTTTGTTGGATGCAGTTTTGGAAAGTTTTTCCATTGCTTCTGTTGTACAAAATTTCATTAAAAATTCAGTCAATGATGAATAAGAATATATAATAGGAGTTTTATTCCTTTCTTTTCTATAACAAACAGATAGTATTCCTCATGGGGATCTGTTTTTAGAGAAGTCTGATTTTTATTGTCTGGAGCAGATATGAAGACATAACAGAGACTGCAGGACTCCTAGGAAGGGGAGACAGTGAGTGACTGTGAGGACAGAGGGAACCAACTCATTCATGGACACCAACGGCTTCCAAAGCGTTGCCCAAAGCTGTCAGCTTCTTATTGTAGCTATTAAAAATGACACCTGATGGACCTTTCTTATCTCAGATTTGGAATCCAAAACTTCACAAAGGCATAGGATACAACCTGTGGAACGTTGCGGTTTGGCCATGAGTGATTAATGAGTGCAGGTGAAATGAGAGCTGAGGAGAAGCAGAGAGACCGCTGTCACGTGTTGGTGATGAGGCACTTTCCTGAACCATGGCGTCTACACCACAGCAATCCTGACCGGACAGTGTATGAGGCTCCCATCATAGGAGCAGAAACTAAGCTTCAGAGTAGATCGCTTGCTAGATCACAATCTAGTAGTTTTAGGAGGTGGGAACCCAGGCCTCCTCTTTCTCGCCATCACCATGGAATGGCACGGAAACGTCAGGATTTGGGTTGAGACAACTCAAGCTGCAAACAAAAGAAATATTTTCATGCCCCAGTGGTATCTTATGATGCTGAGGACGGGGCTCCAGCCAAGCTTCAAGAAGAAACAAAAACTTGGGAAAGTAACACTGAGGGGAAAGCAGGCGATATATCTCTTCTTCGTTTTTTGTTTACTTGCTTTGTTGTTGCTGTTGTGGTTGTTGCTTCCTGCGCTCCTCTGACATCTGCTTTTGTTTTTGTTTTGTTTTCTTCCCTGTGAAGTCCAGTTACTCTGCTTCTTTGTTCACAAGGCAGAAGATCCCCGAATCACAACTGCTGCATTCAGAGAGCTGCTCTCTTTCTAGGAGAGAATTTGCCAGGCACAACTGGGGTCAGTCACTTTATCTACTCCAAACCACTGTGACAGGAAGGACAAGTAGGACTGCCAGGGCCCATTCTGGAAGCAGGAAAGAGGAAAGCCATGAGCCAGACCAAAACCCTAGAAAGGATTTCCTTTTAGCTTTTGCTGTTCTGTTTTATCATCTCTGTTTAAAAAAGGGGGAGTGTAGGAGATAGATGAGAGACAAAAGCAAAAAGAGAAAATAATGAGAAATAATTGTTTTTCATTTAAAGTTGCAAACACTACTCCAGGAATAGTTGAGTAATAAGAAGTGCTTAAGTCTTTAATGCTTTAAAATGTTAGGTAGGTTCTTTAGGAAAAAAGTCTTCCTATGAGAATTCACATAGATGACAGAAAATTTGCTAGCAATTATAATATTTGTACTAACACATAAATCCAACCAGTCTTGCACTGCCAAATAATTTCTCAGAATTGCAATTTTGTTTTCTAGCCAAGAAGTGATGCATAGTCTGTACAACTTGAAAATAAACACAAATGCATCCTCTTTGCTTCTCAGGAAAAGAAAAATCTTATAAAAATTAACGTTGCAGCAAACAGGAAAAATCAAAGATTTGAAAAGGAGAAAAATACTAATCTGTTTCAAAATATGCACAACTAATTTTTTTGAGGGAAGTAACACAAATAAAGGGGTCACCATCGTGTTGAGCATTTTTTATTTCTTGAAACTCAATAGTCATATGAGGAGGTACATACCTAGGCTGACTTTATTCTAGAAAAGACAGCATCATGGGCATGGAACATGTTTTACTGCTAAAGCCACATTTTAAGTCAGAGTATTGCCGGACAATTATTTCTGCAGATATTACAGATTTCGGAAATGAAGAGGTTTCCTGCTGCTAAAGCTGAAAGCCCCGCTGATGCAGGTTATTTCTTTATTTCTGATCAGAAATATCTTCAGCAGCGGATCTCAGTTGGGTTCCAGGGTTGTGAATTGGTATTGTCATTTCTCTTCTAACCACTTCACGCTCTGTCAGGGGAAAGGAGGCAGTAGCAAGCAAAGGTCAGTGCTTGGAGAGGTAACTCACTGTGTGGAAAGGGATATTTTAAGTTAGGAATATTAGAGCCCTCTGTCCCATCCTCAGAGTAGCAAACATGAGGGTTTGTTAAAAGTTGTCGCATTTTGTAGTGGCTCGGAGCGTTTGGGCATAATTATTTATTTTGTATTAGTGAGGAGTGCACATTTAAAAACTGATTGCGTTTTTAAATAATCATGGGCCAAATAATTTATATGTGCATGTAAGTTGAGATGAGTTTTATCTTTATGAGATTATATAATATTCAGTAATGAAAATCTTTCATATAGCCTATGAGGAAATATTTTCAGGAAAAGTGCATGACATTATTTTTGTGTAAATATAAATGAACACATATGATTTGGGGGTCAAAATGATTATTTAGCACTTACAGTATAATTATGCTATGTACTTTATTATATTTAAATACATATTGGAAAAGAATATTTCTGTCTCTAAAGTCTTACATTGTGTTTTTTTTAAATAATTAAAGTTACAGATTGCCTCTAAATGCTTACATCTGGAAGTTAAAAGGGTTTAACAACATGAGAAATTCAAGAAAACAATTCAAATCACCAACAGCTTTGTCTTAAAAAGTGAAATACACAAGTGGAAGTAGTTAAATAATGAATATTATGGGCTTTTTTCCTATGAAGCATTTATTTCTAGCAGAACTTTCAAAATTAAGATGATTTTCTGTATTCCCACCTCCTGTTATTATTGATTGAGCTCCCAACACAGATTTGGAGTTCCCGAGTTTTTTATGCTTAACAATCTTGATTTGGAAATTGGTCTACTGGGTAGCTAGGCCTGTCCAATTACCCCTCATGTAGCTGACCTCCAGAGATTTCCAACAGACAATCATTTTTTCATTATCACTCCTGTTGCATCTTGAGGTTCACTGAGAACAATTCTTCAGCTACTCAGGGCCACATAGGGAGCCCTTCCCCAACATTCAAAAACACACAATCAACAGCAAAAAATAAAATGGTATTATAATAACATGTGAGTTCTCTTTTGTCTTTGATAGACGTTGCAAGAAACGGTTCTTTCATATTTCTTTTTCCTTAAATTAACAAGAATTTCTTGTAATGGATATCTTTTTTCGAAAACTTGGGCTTTTGATTTATTAACAAGTTTTTCTGTGGAAACAAGCATTAACTGAGCGGACACAACTCTAAAAATCATGATGAATTCAACCCAATACTCAAATTTTAAATGTATTCAGTTTTAGAGTAGGCTTTTGCAATGGACCCAATCACCATATTTTGATACAGATGTATTTCACACTAGTCAAAATACATGTCCTCAAAATGATTCACCTTACAGTAACCCAATTTTCATCTGTTTAATCATTACCTTCAGCTGATTTTGTCAGTTGGTCCTCATCTGGCCTTAATCATCAGTGTATTCCTATATTTATAAGAACAATTTAAAATCTGAACTACTGCAAAAAGGCATCCTTTACCACAGCTGGCAAAGAATAAGAATTTTATGTTTAATTCACAGTAGTATGATTTATCTGTTTATACATTTACTTAACAAATATTTATTAAATATTTTCTTAAATTTTAGTACTTGCAGAGTTTGATTTTTTTTTTTTTTTTTTTGAGTTGGAGTCTCACTCCGTCGCCCAGACTTGAGTGCAGTGGCCGCTCCCGGCCACCACAGCCTCGAACTGCTGGGCTCCGGCAATCCTTCCGCCTCAGCCTACCAAGTAGCTGGAACTACAGGCGCATGCTACCATGCCCAGCTGATTTTTGATTTATTGTAGAGAAGAAGTCTATGCCAAGTTGCCCAAGCGGGTCTCGAACATGTGGGCTCAGGCAATCCACTCACCTCAGCCTCCCAAGTCTCGGGATTACAGGCTGAGCCACCGAGCCCGGCTGGGTTTGATTTTTATCTAAAAAAGAAATAGAAATAACTTTAGTGGCCACTTGAAGCAGCATAATATTTTTAAATATACTGTCCTAGCTTTATAGTGTTATTCAGGTGGAAAATTTAAAAAACAAAAACAGCACATGATTCAGCTGAGAATCTTTTCATGACATTGTTGCAGCCTGCCATGGGGTATTGACTCACATATTAGATACACAGGAAGATTTCTTCTTCTCCCAAGAATCTGCATGTACCCTTTCCAAATATCTATTTTCATTTAGAGAATTTTCTGAAAAAGTTTTTTTGGGGTGGGGGGGTGGTAAAAATATGGTGAAGAAGATTCTCAGAATGCACGAGATGTTTTGGTTGATAATCAAAATGTAAACCAGGCTTGGTGCCTCAGTCTGTAATCCCAGCACTTTGGGAGGCTGAGGCGAGTGGATTGCCTGAGTCTGCAGGTTCAAGACCAGCCCGGGCAACTTGGAAAGACCCCGTCTCTACAATAATTAAAAAAAATTAGCTGGCCATGGGACTGCATGCCTGTAGTTCTGGCTCCTTGGAAGTCTGGGGCAGAAGGATTGCCACAGTCCAGCAGGTCGATGCTTAGGTAGTCGTGAGTGTGTCACTGCACTCCAGCCTGGGTGACAGAGTGAGACTCCAACTCAAAAAAAGAAAAAAAAATGTAAGACAAGAGCAGAAATGCAGCAAATTAGAAATTTCAGGATCGGGAAAATGTAGGAGATAGTTTTGCAAGGAAAATGTTAAGAAAAAAAAATTCTCAGTCAAAAAATGTTCTGTAGAGTATTACAATTCTAAGAAATTGTAGCAATAATATTGTAGAATTTTAATTTTAACAGATGTGCTGGTAATCTGAAAATCCAGCTTTGTAGTAGCAGTAAAATGTTGAATTCTAAAACCTAGTGAAGTTTATTCACTTAACTGTATACATGCTTATATGTTTTTGATTCTTTTAGTTTTCTTCTCAGGACACTTGTCATTATTTTTGTGTGTGAAGGTCAGTCAGTTTCACAATCAATACCAGTGAAAAAATACTGGGAGAGAGAGAAACCATGTAACTTGTGAATATTACATAGGTCAATACTTTCTATTTTCTTGCATAGTATTTTGGGGGTATGAGGTTTTTGGATGAAATGGAAGAAAAATTATTAAGAAAGAATCATGTTATCATGACATCACTGGCACGTAAAGGGACCAGCTTCCTCCTTCCCTGCAATGTCTTGTAGCTGACTTTGTCACATTGGTCTGGCAATGTGGGTTACAATAGAACACGGTCCGTTTGTGTAATTCCTGTAAAATACTTTTATGCTATATTTTGTGAAAAACAACAGTATTGCATCATGGGATGTATTCATTTCTATATACTCAATTTTCATTCCAAGATATTAACTGTGACTGAAATAAAACATCAGGGTTCACATTCAGTTCTCTGAGAAGAATAGCCTTATTGGAGAAGACTGGAAGAATTCTTGGGGCACCAAGAGTTCAGATACAAGGGATATATTCAGAAAGTTCTCCGAGAGAAGCCAATGAGAGAGGGTAGGAGGCAGGAGAGGAAAGAGAAATAAACCAAGTAACTCCCAGGTTCACTGTGATGCCAACTGCCCCAGGAGGATCTGGAGAATGGATTATCCTGAGAATCAAAAGATCCAGCTTTCTACACCTTCACAGCAGTCGGTCCAAGGAACAAACAGGCTCTCTCAGGGTCGGACTGGGGAGCAGACAAAACTCTCAGTCCTCATTGTAAAAGTCTTTCACATTTCTGGTTAGGAAGATGCCAAGGTATTTCATTTTTTTGTGGCTATTGTGAATGGAATTGTGCTTTTTATTTGAGTTTCTGTTTGTTTATTATTGGTGTAAAGAAATGCGATTGTCTTTTGCACATTTATTTTATATCCTGAGACTTTGCCAAAGTCCTTTATCAGTGTAAGGGGGTTATTGACAGATTCTCTTGGGTTTTCAAGGTACATGATCATGTCTTCTGCAAAGAGAGATAGCTTGACTTCCTCTTTTCCTATTTGAATACCCCTGATTGCCTTCTCATCTCTGATTGTTCTAGCCAGGACTTCCAATACTATATTGAACAGGAGGGGTGAGGGTGGGCATCCTTATCTTGTTTCAGTTTTCAGGGGAAATGGTTCCAGTTTTTGTCCATTTAGGAGTATGCTGGCTGTGGGTTTCTCGCAGATGGCTTTTACTATTTTGAGGTATGTTCCTGGTATGCCTAGCTGTTCAAGGGTTTTTATCAAGAAGGGATGCTGGATTTTATCAAAAGCTTTTTCTGCATCTAATGATATAATCATGTGGTTTTTGTTTTGACCTCTGTTGATGTATTTAATTACATTTATGGTTTTACGAAAGTTGAACCAGCCTTGCATCCCAGGGATGAAGCACACTTGGTCATGATGTATGATTTTTGAGATGTGTTGTTGAATCTGGTTCGCTAGGATCTTGTTGAGAATTTTAGCATCTATGTTCATCAAAGATATTGGCCTGTAGTTCTCTTTCTTTGTTGGGTCTTTACCTGGCTTGGGTATCAATGTGATGTTAGCTTCGTAAAATGATTTGGGGAGAGTTCCCTCTTTTTCAATTTCCTGGAATACCTTCAGTAGAATTGGTATAAGCTCCTCCTTAAATGTCTTGTAGAATTCTGCTGGAAAGCCATCTGGTCCAGGGCTTTTTTTTGTAGATGGTTTTCTTATTATGTAGTCAATTTCCTTGATTGTTATTGGTCTATTTAGGGTCTCAATTTCTTCTTGTTTCAACCTAGGCAGGTTGTGTGATGACAGAAAGTCCTCCATTTCTGAAAGGTTTTCAAGTTTGTTTCCATACAAGTGTATATAGTAGTTTCTAATGATCTTTTGTATTTCTTAGGGATCAGATGTGACTTCATCTTTTGTGTTTCTGATTGTCTTTATTTGGGCTTTTTCTCTCTTTTTCTTGATCAGTCTAGCTAGGGGACCATCAATCTTATATATCCTTTCGAAGCACCAGCTTTTTGTTTCATTGATTTTTTTTTTTGTATTATCTTTTTGTCTTCTATGTCCTGGATTTGAGTTTTTATTTTGGTGATCTGGATTCTTCTGCTGAAATTAGGGTTTTTGTGGTCTTGCTTTTCCAGCATTTTTTGGTGGCTTGTTAGGCTGTTAATTTGTGATCCTTCCATTTTCTTCATGTGTGTTTGCAGGGATATAAATTCTCCTCTTATTACAGCTTTCATGGCATCCCAGAGATTTGGTAAGATGTTTTTTCATTTTCATTTGTTTCCAGGTATCTTTTAATCTCTGTCTTGATTTCCTCAACAACCCAGGAGTGGTTTAGCATCATGCTGTTTAGTGTCCCTGTCTTTGTGGGTTTGGGGGGAACTTGTTGGTGTTAATGATTATTTTTATTCCACTGTGGTCCGAGAAGGTGCATGGTAAAATTTCAGTCCTTTTAAATTTTCTTATGCTTGATTAATGGCCAAGTATGTGGTCAATCTTAGAGTATGTTCCATTTGGTGATGAGTAGAATGTGTATTCTGTGGTCTGTGGATGGAGGGTTCTGTGGGTATCAGTTAAGTTCATTTGATCAAGAGTCACATTGAGGTTTTGGATCTTGTTGCTGATTTTTTGTCCTGATGATCTGTCTAGGGTTGTGAGTGGGGTATTAAAGTCCCCAGCTATGATGGTATTGGAGTCGATATCTTTTTTTAGTTTACCTAGGAGCTGCTTTATGAAAGTTGGTGCTCCTATGTTCAGTGCATATATGTTTAGGATGGATATTTCTTGTTGATGGATTGAACCTTTTATCATTATGTAGTGACCTTCCGTATCTTTTTAAATTTTTGATAACTTAAAGGGTATTTTGTCTGAGATTTAGATCATGACTCCACCTTTCTTTTGTGTTCCATTTGCCTGAAAATTTGCTTCCCATCCTCTTACTTTGAGTCTTTGAGTGTCCTTTCTAGTGAGGTGAGTCTCTTGAAGGCAATAGATTGTTACTTGGTGATATTTTATCCATTTTGCCATTCTATGTCTTTTCAGTGGTGCATTTAGTCTGTTCACATTCAAACTAATTATTGAAATGTGAGAGTTAATCCCTATCATAATGTTCTTGCATAGTTGTTGTTCTTCCTGTTTGTGTGTTGTCTTTCTTTTGGTTTTAGAGTTGGATCATGTGTGTCTTGAATCTTTTGCCTGTACTCTTGTGAAGAACGTTGTTGTTCTTTTTTCCTTTTCTTCTGTGTTCAATACTTTCTTAAGTGTTTCTTGTAGAGGTGGTCTTGTGGCAGCGTAGGTTCTTAGGGATTGGATATCTGGGAAAGATTTTAATTCTCCCTCACTGATGAAGCTTAGCTTCGCTGGGTAGGTTATTCTCCATTGAAATTGTTTATCTTTTAGAACTTTGAAGATAGGGCTCCAAGCTCTCCTAGCCTGGAGGGTTTCTGTAGATAAATCTGCTGCTATTCTAATTGGTCTTCCTGGTACGTAGTCTGACCTTTTTCTCTTTCAGCCTTTAGGATTTTTTCTTTTATACCTACTTTGTTTAGGTGAATTATTATGTCTGGGAGTTGGTCTTCTCATTTGTTGTCTTGCAAGGGTTCTCTGAATATCTTGTGTTTGAATTTTTTCATCCTTGATGAGATGAGGGTAGTTTTCTTGAATGATTTCATGAAATGTTTGTTCCATTGTGGCCTCTGTTTCTCTCTCTGCCTCAGGAAGGCCAATTATTCTTAGGTTCGGTCTCTTGAAGTGATCATTCATCTCTTGAAGGGTTTGTTGTCTTTTTGAGCTTCTTTTCTATGCTTTTGACAGTTTGGGTTAGTTCTGTGTTTTGGTCTTCGAGCTCTGAGATTCTATCTTCTGCTTGGCTTATTCTGCTTTCCATGCTTATTAGTTTGTTATTTATTTCCATCACAGTATTCTTTACTCTGTTATTTCTGACATCAGCTCCTAACTATTTTCTTCTTGTCTCTCCTCAATTTTTTTTTAAGACTACAAAGCACTGCTCAAAGAAATCAAAGATGACACAAACAAGTGGAAAAATATCCCATGCTCATGGATTGGAAGAATCAAAATTGTGAAGATGTCCATCTTACCTAAGGCAATCTACAGATTTAATTCAATATGCATCAAATTACCAGCAACATTCTTCTCAGACCTAGAAAAAACAACACAAACATTCATATGGAAACACAAATGACCAGAAATAGCCAGAACAATCCTCAGCATAAAAAACAAAGCAGGTGGTATCATATTACCAGATTTCAATAATTACTATAAAGCTAAATAATCAAAACAGCTTGTTATTGGTACAGGAACAGGCATATAGACCAATGGAATAGAATTGAGATTCCAGAAGCAAAACCTCAATTTCTCAACCAACTCATCTTCGACAAAGCCTCCACCACCTACCACTGGGGAGAGGAGAACCTATTCAATAAAAGGTGCTGGGAAAACTGGCTGACCACATGCAGAAGATTAAAACAGGACCCCTATCTATCCCCATACACAAAAATTAACTCCAAATGGATCAGAGACCTAAATGTAAAACCTCAGACCATAAGAAGCTTAGAAAATAAAGGACATACCCTCATGGAAATTGGAACTGGCATCCAATTCCTGAACAAAACCCAAAACCCACAGGCCATAAGAGATAAGATAGACAAATGGGACTTCAGTAAACTGACAAGCTTCTGCAAAGCCAAAGAAACCATCAAGAGAGCAGGGAGACAGCCTACAGACTGGGAAAAAGTATTTGCCAACTCCAGGTCTGACAAAGGCTTAACATCTTGAATCTACAAGGAACTCAAACATGCCGAAAAGAAAAAACCAAACAACCCCATTATAAAATGGGCAAAAGATAGGAACAGACACTTCTCAAAGGAAGACATCCGAGCAGCCAACAGACACATGAAAAAATGTTCAACCTCACTAATCATCAGGGAGATGCAAATCAAAACCACACTGAGATACCACCTAACTCCAGTCAGAATGGCAATTATCAATAACTCAAAAAATAACAGTTGCTGGAGAGGGTGTGGCGAAAAGGGAACACTTCTACACTGTTGGTGGGAGTGCAAATTAGTGCAACCTCTGTGGAAAACAGTATGGTGATTCCTAAAAGCTCTAAATATTGACCTCTCATATGACCCTGCAATCCACCTACCAGGAATATACCCTGAAGAACTCAAATCACTCTATAAAAAAGATACCTGCACACATATGTTTATTGTAGCATTGTTCAAAATAGCAACAAGAACCTGGAAGCAACCATGCTGTCCATCAAAAGAGGACTGGATTTAAAAAATGTGGTACATATACACGATGGAATACTACGCAGCCATAAAAAAGAACAAAATCATGAATTTCGCAGCAACCTGGATAGAACTAAAGTCTATAATACTGAGTGACCTCTCACAAAACAAAGATCTGAGTATCACATGTTCTCACTCATATAGTGGACCTTGACCACCCAACATACTACTATAAGAAAATGACTGACAGTGGTGGGGAACTATGGGGAGGGAGGGGAAGGGATATGGGACTAATGGTCGTAAACATCTGTGTGGGGATGGGGAGACACCTCTTATCAACAAGGGTGCCTGAATGAAGCATATTTGTATAACTAACACTTAACTGTACCCCACAATATCATAATAAAAAATATTGATTAAAAACAAAACAAAACAAAACAAAACAAAAAAACTCTCAGTCCCTCTACGGGGGCCAGGCCGCTCTGGGAAAATAACCCTGAAGGTCATAGATGTAAATAGTAAAACAAGCTGAAGGTGGGCAGAGCGGGCACATCAACGTGGTAGAAGGAGGCCAGGAGATGTGGATGGGCACAGTCAGGGATCATACACTTTCCACATTTGATTACATCCTCTTACTTTTCATATTAAGTTCACTAACTCTGCCATAGCTTCTTCAAGTTCATAGCTCGTTACGATTTCAGGGGAGAAACAAAAGAGAGGAGGATTATGGGGCGACATGTTAGCTTTTGTTGCCTCAGCTGTCCCAAGGTCATCACTTAGGCTTCTTCTCTTCCTCCTCTACCACCCATCCTAGAGACCTCATCCTTGGCTAGGATGAGTCTGGTCCTTGCTCAGGACATCTCTGGCTCTCTGAGAGGATGTATCTGAGTTTCAACCCCAAGGAATCTGGGCTTCTGGATACTGTGCTTCATTGGGTCAGACTGGTGACGCTGCTGAATCTCAGTTAACAGTGGGCACAGAGAGTCATGTGATGCCACGGTGAATCCTATGAGTGTCAGTCATTGTGACTGTGAATTCAGCTATCCTTTCAGTGTTGCCACTTTCTTTACCTATTAGTCTGAGATCATGAGAGACCCCAAAAGACTAGATGGTATCTAAATGTTTTAACTTAGTGGGCCTCTAACTCCGACCACACGTGAGAGAATCATTCCACTGGTAAGCAGAATATCTGGGCTCACAGAGCCAAAAATTGTAGGCATGAAAATCGGGACCCCCCAAGTGCGTCATCAGCAGTGATGACGGATGACCATCTCCTCCTCCCACTTGTGGGCCTTCACTCGTGTAGCCTCCACCAATGAAGGACATAGCACCATACCATGAGTATTGATTTAAAGTGTCCACAAAATACTGAAGAACATCTCCCAAACTCTGCATGCTGGCAACACATCTGCAACCTTAAGTGCTTATTCCAACCTTTTATCAGGCCAGCAGCCATTGGCTGATGCAGTATGTTGTGGGACCAATGGATTCTGTGGTTATGTGTTCACCCTGTCATAAAGTGAGTGACTTGAGGCAATATTAAGTAATATCCCATGTCAGTAAATTAGATACATTGTGAGCCCTTGGATGGTGTTGTCAGACAACATGCTAAAGGCAAGAAAAGTAACCCCCTACTGGGAATATCTATCAATCTTGGTTTGTATGAACTTCTCAGAAGGAAGTTTCTGATGTCACCAACTTGCCACCAAATGCCTTGTTCCTCTTCTTAAAGGACAGTACGAAGCATGCCATGTTGGTTCCTGTTATTGGCAGCAGCCGTACACAGAGGCTGTGATTAAATCCCTTTGGTGAGTGGGAGCGCAAGCTTTTGGACTTTTTCCCACTCACCGCTTTTCCCACCATGGCCTATCCATTCAGATTCCAATACACAAGCACTGCCCCCGTCAAGGACCCTGGCAGGCAAATCCCTACCTGACTACCATCCTTGCCGTCCACTCGTTTAGAGCCAGAGTCCCCAACCCATGGTCCATGACCTGTTAGGAACTAGGCCACACAGCAGAAGGTGGGCGGTGGCAGAGCGAGCAAAGATGCATCTGTATTTACAGCCACTCCCCATTGCTTGCATTACTGCCTGAGCTCTGCCTCCTGTTGGAGCAATAGCAGCATTCAATTCTCCTAGGAGTGCAAACCTTACGGTTTGCGTGCCAGGGATCTAAGTTGCGCACTCCTTATGAGAATTGAATGCCTGATGACCTGAGGTAGAGCTAAGGTGGTGATGTTAGCGGTGGGGAATGGGTGCAAATACAGATTAACATGAGTTGTGGGATATGACTGCATAGAGATCATCATAAATCAATTGCTTGCAGACTCAGAGCAAAATAATAATTTCATAATAATAATTATTTCATGATTTATTATAATGTAATTAGAATAGAAATAAATTGCACAATAAATATAATGTTCTTGAATCATCCTGAAACCATTGCCACCGCCCCCGCCCACATCCCATCTATGGAAAAATTGGCCTCCACAAAATCAGTCCCTGATGCCAAAATGGTTGGACCTACGGTTTAGTGTATCTTTTCAGTGGGCACCGAGGTATAATAAAAAGATCTGCACCTTTTGCACCTACCCCTATAGATCCAGCCATATGATTTTTCTTCTAGGATCTTTTTGCCCTAACCTTCCAACCTTATTCTTTTTCTAAACTGCCCAAGCCATTCTCCCATGAATTAACATATATTCGTAACTATGATACTTTTCCCCATTTAAAACAAATGATCTAGCATAGGCTCTGCCCTTGAGAATTCCCATTTGCAACTGCCTTTCGGGCGTCACCCCTAAAATGAGATTGCGCCAGTGGTAGTCACATGAGTATACCAGTCACATCCAACCAAAAACCAGGCCCTTTTTATTGTTTATGTTTTGTTTTGTTTCTTCCCTCCTCCAAGGTCTAGAATAGGAAACTCCCCATGAAACCATTAGTAAAAACTGGCAGACAGATGCCAGGATACTTCAGGGATGAAACAGGGGTTGAGACACTTTTTCTTGTGGCTTGTGAACACACGTTGAACTTGTTCAGCTCTATTCCTGGATAAAACATTCCCATTGCATAATAGATTAGTGTTGGACCAGCTTCATCTTATGATTCTGTGGGTGACAGTTTTCAGCTCACTCCAGGAGCTGCTTTTCAAGCAGGGTGCAGCTCTCTGCTGCAAATGGAGTAGACTTGCACCAGAATTAAAGGGGGACTGTGATGCATAGTCACCTCTTAAGACTTGCCAGGAGCTGCATATAGTTCCTTTTTTTTTTTTTTTTTTTTTTTGGGTCGAAGTCTCACTCTGTTGCCCAGACTGGAGTGCAGTGGCAGCTCCCGGCCACCGCAGCTTCGCCTGCTGGGCTCCGGCGATCCTTCCGCCTCAGCCTTCCGAGTAACTGAAACTACAGGCGCGCGCTACCACGCCCGGCTGATTTTTTGATTTATTGTAAAGATGAGGTCTCACTGCCCAGGCGGGTCTCGAACCCGCGGGCTCAGGCCATCCACTCACCTCAGCCTCCCAAAGGCACAGGATTGCAGGCTGAGCCACCGAGCCCGGCTGCATATCGTTCCTTAAGGTACAGCTAGCTCTAGGAATATGGGACCTGCTAGGTCACATTGCCCAGAGAGCAGGGATCTATATGCCACAGTCTAGCCCCGGGGCAGGGTCATTCCGTGCTTCGGACCCTACTCAGAACTGGCAGTTTGGGTGGAGCCAGTATTCCCACAATGTACCAGGAATTTCTTCAGAGAGAGATGGGACACTGAGAGAGATGGGACACTGAGGTTACTTTGCCAGGAAAGTGCATTTATTCATGCCGGCACTGGCTCAGCAGATTCTCATCCAAAGACTGAGCCCCAATGCAAGGGCGCATTGCCTTTTATACATTTTTAGTTTCCCTATCCCCCGATAAGGCTTGCTTCTTAGTAACATACTGGTTAATTGAGTATTTCGTAGTTCAAGTTTACAGCAGAGTTACGCTTGTGCATTACAGATTGGGACATTTCTTTCTAATATGTAAGAAACCTCTTATCTTACAGTGCTATAAGAACTCTTTCATTATTCTGGGAAGGCTTTTATCTTATAAGACTTGGGGGAAGGGTTCCCTGCCTCAACAAGAGACGTGGGCTACTACTAAAACCTGAAGAGGTTTTAACAGGCGATGTGCCTCTGTCTTGGTGATATGAGATAAGAGGATTGATTACACAAGGACCTCAATAGTGGATAAAGCATGTTTTCCTTCTTCAAAGAATAAAAATAACTTGGAAAAGTACCTCTTGTGACTTAAATCAAAGGCATTTTGATACATTAGCTGTGATTCACCACTTACCTATTTAATCCCTTTATCATTATAACAAGGAAACAACGGCAACAGTAGAACCTCCCATAGTCTGCCTCTGCCTTCCAGTAGAGAAGGCCTGCAGATGTTCTAAGTGCTCTCAGAACTTTCATCAAACCTTAACTTCAGTGGAGTTAAGGAGTGGTTGTTCAAGTTCTTCTCAAAGGCTCTCATTTATGCCAGGACATCGTGTGCATCATGGTGTCAACTAGGTTTCATGTACCTACTGACTCCTAATTGTATAAAGAACTACATCTGTGGCTAATCAATCTATAATAAAAATACTTATGCCTTTTTTCTTAATCATATTTGTGTTTTGATTTAATGTTTTACATACTGATATTTTCATGTAAATACTCATGAGAGTAAAATATGTTCATTTGGTAAACATAAACTGAGTGCATGTTATTTGGAAAGCAGTATATTCGTAGTAGTAAAGATTATTTTTACTTTTTAAAAATTTTAGGGAGAGGGTCTCCCTCTGTCACCAAGACTGGAGTGCCATGGCATGATCATATCTCACTACAGTCCCAAACTTCTGGGCTCAAGCTATCCTCTCATTTTAGCCTCCTGAGTAGCTGGTACCACAGGCACGTGCCACCTCTAATTTATTTTTTTTAATTTTTTTTTGTAGAAACGAGGTCTCCCTAGGTTGTCCAGTCTGAACTCAAACTCTTGGCTTCAAAAGATTCTCTCATCTTGGCCTCCAAAGTCTGGGATTACAGATGTGAACCACTATGCCTGGCCACTATTAAGATTTAATTTTTCTCTCTGTAATCTTTTCCTAAAAGATCTCCACAACAGGCATTTTTTTATGCCACTACTTCAAGGTAATCTCCACAAAGAACTTTCCCATACCCATATTCCTGAAAGAAGCATCAGGAATACAGCATCATTCACTTAAAATACTACATATTATGTCACAGCACTGAGTAAAACTTCATTTTAATGCACTTTGTCTGCCTTCCTGGTATTATGAGAATTCTCAATAACAGGAACATGTTTGACTTATTCCTGCCGATTATCCAGTACCTATGGGAGTGCCTGCCTCTTAGTAGGTCTTGATAAATGTATATTAAATAAATATATTAATATAAATATATTAAATAGGCACATGACTGGATGAATTAATTAGTCAAAGAACAGGATCTTTAGTAGTTAAGTTTCTTGATAATACATACTTAACATACATGATTCATTTGGAGACAGGCAGAAAACAAGCAAATACACCAAAGGACCCAAACAAAGCAAAACAAAACAAAACAAGCAAGCAAACAAAGAACAGAGAGACTGAGCAGGTTAAGTCATGGATGCCAGCAAACTCAACACTTTTATGCCCAGAAGTGACTTAAAAAAGAACATGTTAATCTCCCCTTCCTCTGCCTGTCTCAGTTCATTAAGGGAGCATCTTGTCTTGCTAAAGGAGTGGTTGCGTGTATTTTTGCGCTCTTTTTTCCTTAAATATACTATCCAACCACTTTCTCTGAAACACAATGAAATGTAAGATAAATTATTCCAGTGCTATTGAGAAAGAATATTTGACTTTCCATCATGGCAACTTTGTTGGAGTTTTATTTATAACCTATTTTAAACCTTTTATTAAAAGGTGATTAAACAAGTGCTTATAGAGTTCCTACTACTGGCTAAGAACGTGAGATGCCAATACTAAAGTAGCAAATTAAACAATGTCTCTGTTCTTAGGGAACTTATATCCTAAAGGAGGGGACATAGTACTTAGCAAATATACAGTATGCCAAGTGGTGATGAATTATTTGAAGAAAATAAATCAAGTTAAAAAGGATAGGTTGTTCATGTAGACATTTTCTTCTAAGAACTGAAAAAGCATAGATCAAGTGAGACTGCCTTAGAATTCTCTAGAAACATCTTCATAGGTGGTTTAACACCCTGCACCCACGGGAATGTCTTCCATTTTGTGTATATAGCTACTAGAGATAGTGTCTATATACTCGACTAGTTGTCATATAATCCATTGTATTATTGTTGGTTTTGGAAGTCCAGCACAAAGTTATTCTAATCAACTTTATCAAGATATAATTTGCATTCAATAACCCACATCCATCTAAAGTGTACTAACCAATGAATTTTGACAAACATAGACACCTGTGAAACCACCACCACAATCAGCTTACAAATATTTCCCTGATCCCAAAAATTTCCTTGAAGCAAAGCTCTTTGCTTAATAGTAGTAATTAGAGTTACCATGTGTTTTCTGATAAATGTCCTTCTCCGTTCTGACCTGTTGCGTGTATGTGTGTGTATAGTAAGTAATATATTTATGATGGAATGGACTGGAACTCTCACTCCTGTGCTTCATTTTCCTGGATCCCATTCAATCACCACTAGATGACAGCTTTCAAGTGCCAATGCGTGTCTTTTCAGTTTCGTTGAGCATACACAGACAAATGAAAATATATGTACTCATGTTTCGCTTTTTTATATAAAAATTAACATACTCTACATATGATTTTCTATGCCTTGCTTATTTTTTTCATTTTATAGCACTAATTATCATATTTTTCCAGTAAGTGAATAAGATCCTTTTCTTTCTTCTTTAGGGACATTCAATATTATTTCCTATAGTTGCGTGTGCTGTAATGTATTTACGCAGGGCTCTGCTGGCAGATGTTGGGCTGTTTCCAGTTCTTGGTTGTGACAATGTCACGATGACTGACCTTGAGCATTTGTCTTCTATATGCCAAATGTATTGAAGGATAAATTCCCAGAAGTGGAATCGCTGGTCATAGGGTATGTACATTTGTCCTATTGATAGATCTTGCCAAATACTTTCCCACAGGGGCTCAGCAGACTCACGGAGCCACCAGAAGTGGATGATATGCTTCTCTCTCCCTGGACCTGCCAGCAGAAAGTATTGACCACAGTCGGCCATCTTGGCTAGGTTGATAGATGCAGTATAATATCCCAGAATAATTTTCATTTGTATTTTCCCTTTATGAATAAGATCGAGGAGAGTGTTAAAATATCTGGAAATGCAGGGAACCTCTCCTTGACTTAATGGGTGAGTTCAGAATGAAGGGTTCTCAGGGCCTGCTGCCCCCACGGGGCGATTCCGCCCACAATCCGAGCAGCATTCTTTATTTTTTTCTTTTTTTTGAGTTGGAGTCTCACTCCGTCGCCCAGACTGGAGTGCAGTGGCCGCTCCTGGGCAACACAGCCTCGACCTGCTGGGCTCCGGCGATCCTTCCGCCTCAGCCTTCCAAGTAGCTGGAATTACAGGCATGCGCTACCACGCCCAGCTGATTTTTTGATTTATTGTAGAGATGAGGTCTCGCTGCCCAGGCCGGTCTCGAACCCACAGGCTCAGGCCATCCGCTCACCTCAGTCTCCCAAAGGCGCGGGACTACAGGCTGAGCCACCAAGCCCGGCTCCGAGCAGCATTCTTCAGCCATCAAACCTCAGGTCATGTTTTCATTTCAAAAAAGAGGGTTGCTCTTTTTAGAATTCCAGACCATTTACTTATTTGCATTTTAAAGGCAACAAAAATTATGAGAAAACGTTAAGATTCAGAAACTTTAATACTCACCCAATGCTCCACCATCTGATACAGGGGAGACCAACAAAAAAACCCAGAGAGGAATCTTTAAAAAGAATGGAGTTGGAAAGTAGAGACAGATGTAGAAATGTAAATGTAAAGTAAGAGGCAATAAACGGGTCGAAATTGCTAGCCATAATAGAAATCCCAGCTTTTATTTTCTACTTGATGAAGTACAGAAATACTAGGAAAGAAAAAAAAGAAAAGAAAATTTAGGAGAGATATTCCATGAGCTTCCAGTCACACTGAAAATGTAATTTTGATGGCCTAAAAGTTCTTATCGGGACATATAAATAAAAATCTGAGATGCACTAATCATGCAATAGACAATTAAAATGCTTGTTTATCATTTCTCCTTGCCTTATTATACATTATACATTGGTTTTGTGGGTTTACAAAACCAATCCATTGAATTGAAGAAGTTTTCTTCCAATCTACATCTGTGGTAACTCTCACTTTGAAGCAGTGTCATCTAGAGTTTCCTGCAATATACAAATATGTGAATATCCAAACTTGTTGGCCTGTATTAGGTGACTAGTCAAACTGAAAACTTTCTGTAGAATAATTAAAATTGTATATCCTGGGAGAAGAGAAAAACCCAGAAAGTAGACAAAATCATAGTAGGTGGACGCCATTGAACCTGTTCAATAAGAGACTGAACGGATGGGAACCCATCAGTCTGTTCTAACATGGCACAGTTGGCAGCTTGACTGGTCTGGGAGCAGAGGGTAACAGTGCCCCATTAACCTGCAAAAGGCAGCAGTGTCTTCAGTGTGTCTGCAAGGAAATCTTGAAATTGCATCGTGAATCTGACAGAAGTCGTGGTTCTGATCCATGCTCTCTGTGTGATACTACTGATGCTTGCCTAGAAAACACTAGAAACAGGTTAATAACAAGTCTGACCCTAATGCCAACCTTGAAGTGTTTATTCTTTTTCAAATTTTTGGCTGTATAAACTTCTAAACCATCTCATGAATTTATTTTTAGATACAAATTATAACAAACATGGCTGTTTTTTTAATGATAAAACCCATGTTTCTGTAAAATATTTGGTGTATATTTTATACAGCGCATAGTAGGCCCTTTATAAATACTTGTTGAATTACTTCTTAATGACTGGTTTTGAAGATGTGTTAAAAAAAAAAAAACTCTGAGTAAAGAATAACATCACTACTCTTTCACCCTCTGGATTATACACTGCTGTGCAGGAAGAAATTTCCATCAGAAGAGACTCCCTCCCCCGTGCACGTGCGGTCTGTCAGGTGCTGCAGGCTGATTGACTTCTGGACAGCCCCAACTTGTGAGACCCTTGGGTGCCACACTGGACTGACCCAATGCCATTGCGACTTGTCTCTTGGTTTTTGAGAAGGCAGCTAAGAGGGCCGGTTCTCCAGTCTGGCTAATTAATGAGCTCTCATACTAGCACAAATACCCTCTCCTCTCTCTGCAGAAGCTGCCAGCCCTCCTGGTTGTAAGAAAATGAGCCCCAGATTGGAGGAGAACAAAAGGTGAAACTTGAGAGGCGGTGCAGGGCCGCTGGGGCAGAGGCAGTTGTAATAAAGAGTTCCAGGTGGCGGAACCAAGCGCCGTCTAAGGTCACCACTGGAAATTCTGAGTGGCTCTGGAGGAAAACAGGCCTGCTGTCAACCACACTCCCGGGAAAGAGGGACCAGTGACGGGGCTTGAATGCCAACTGACACTCGGTGAGATTCAGAGCCAGAGCTTTTTCTTTCTCTTTTCCTAGTAAAATTGTTACTCCTCTTCGTCTTAACACTCTGTGGTGTCCTGGAGAAAGAAGAACTACACTGGGATGAAGTCGATGCTCCCCGAATTTGCTAACATTCAGACTTTAGCAAATGAGGTAATATGCAAGTCTTCAAAGAACTCAGAACTCACGTGTTGCTCTCTGTGCAAGGCTGGTTGGCTTTTTCTCCTCTGCAGAATGTGACGTCACACACGGTTGGTGAAATTCAGATTACAGAGGATTGGAGATCATTCCAGAGGGCACAGGGTGATCATGCACTCCTGTCCTGATATCACATCCGAGGCTTTGTTTTCCGGCCTGCTTGCGATTTTCATCTGTATGTCCTACCGTGGGCTCACACTGTGCAGTTCCCAGGCAAGCAACGGTATTCGGCTGGTGTCAATAACATGGAGCGAAGGGATTGTGGCTCACTACAAATGAATCTTTAAAATATTTAAGCACAGAGTCCTTACCCGGGCCCAATCCCGTTTTTCCCTTATTACTGCTGGTCCTGGGGACTACACCTAATTTTCTCTCATTCTGGCAGCCTCTTCTATCTAGTTTGCCATTGGGAAATCTTTTCTCCTTACAACTCTAGAAAGTGGAAAGATTATTCTAGAATGTATTTCTTCCTTAAAGCTACTGTAGATAAACACACAGTGTGCTTCCATGCAAGGCTGCTGTTGATTAGCAGAAATGTGATAGGGCATTAAAAAAGAAATTACAGAAATGGGAAAGACACACAGTTTACAAATACTTAGAGTCATGATGGCTATTTGGCACTGTCTAAATTTTTTTGTCATATGGATTGTGCTGTATCATCAGACTACGCTCGAGTGTCCAAATCAACAATTCCCTTTCCAACCTTCCCTCCTTGTCCTACAGTTATGCTTGTAATTCACACAGAATAAAAGGGGCTGAGACTTTCTCTCTGATCAAACTAGCAATTTTCACCTCTGAAGGCTACAGACTGATCACCAGCAAATGATAAAATCCTTACCAAGTTCTAGGATATTGTACACATGTACCCAACCACACACACACACACACACACACACACACACACACACACACAATGTACATCCCCCTACACATAGGCACACACACCACCCTACAAACACAGCAGATTTTCTTACTATTTGTGTGTAATAATTGAATACAGCTCATTTTAGTGGTGCTGTTTCTTTCACTGATGGGATGGAATTCTATATCTAGCTTGGGGAGTGGGAAGAAGGAAAAACTATTTATCACTTGGTTTTGCAGATTCACCATTTATGCAACCAACACCCTGAAAGCATATTTTTAAAAATTCATAGCTATTTCCTGGTCTTTCTCTCATGACATATTTTAATATTGATAGCTATCCCTCCATTAAAATTATCAACCAATCACCAAGGCTGCATTTCCTAACTGTCCTTTATTCCTTTATTCCTTACTGAAATCTGTCACAATTTTAAACAGTTTCATACTTGCAATTTTAATAAATAGATACCATTTTAAACGTTCTGTTATTAAACTTAACTTCGGGACTACCTTTCCTTCCCAATTTTGGCAGGATTGACTGGCAGATTATAAGATTACAAAATAGCCGTTCACCTAAACAAACTTAAAATACAGACTAGGGTTACAGTAGTGTTCCTAGTAAGTTGTATATTTGATATCCCTAGCATAAGTGGGTAAAAATGTGGTACAATGAAACATAATTATCGAATGTATTTATTTGTTAAATAAACACTGTTCAATGAGGCTGGGTTACATCACCGAAAAACAGAAATCTTTGCTGTCCAGGAATTTTCCCTGAGGAAGACTGACAATAAACAGACAGTAGGTTATTTTTGTGTGCTAAGAAGATAAATGGTACAGAAAGATTCCCTGAATACCAGACTTACAGAGCAGCTGGTAGGTGTGGGCGCCAGGCTCAGGCTTTGGTCAAGGCAGATCACCATGGAAAGGTCAGAATTGAGTGTAGACTTAAAGGGGGCTCAGAGAGCCGGCCAGACAGACTACGGGCTCTTTCTTTTCACCTTTAAAGATCGTCCTTTCATTATATAATTTGCAGAAATCAATGAATAATAGAAAAGAATCTGTCTATTTTACAAGCCATATTTCAAGTAAAAGGTAATAGATACCTGAAATTAGTCATGTACTTTCAGCTATAAAAATGAAATGTCTTTTTTAGAAATAATACAAAATTAGTGAAAAGGGAAAACATAGGACTCTATTATGTTATGCCTCCTTTTCTGAACCTACAAAAAATAATAATGTGATGAAAATGTAACCAAATTATTCCCTTTAATTTCATGGTTGCCTAATTACTCAGAGCAGAAACCAAGCTACAGTTTGCAGTGCATGAATGTATTTAAATTAGTTTCTATTTATTAAGTGACTAAATGCCTGTGTCTTCTATTATTAATTGGGATATTTACATTTATAATTTGTTGGAAAATAGATTTAGTGTATTGATTTACTAATAATTTGTTATACTACTGTGCAATATACACATATGACTATATAAATCACATTCTATTAGATAAAATACATTGACTAGCAGCATGACTTTTTGAAATGGAACATAACCATTTTTACTTTAAATCAAATTTACTATTTATTATAAGCATCATTAAGTTAGCAATAGAAAATTAGAGCCTCTTTATTGCTTAATTTTGAGCATGAATATAATTTAAAGCTGTGTGAACTTCCCTTGTACAACTTTAAGAGGTATTAGATTCTTACTTTAGGAAATTTGCTGCAACTTAATATATTTTACTTCTTCCGTGCACTGAATTTTAGTTTTGGTGGCTACTTAGGGTTGAATAGCAAACGATTATTAAGAATCTAATGTGTATCATTTGATATGTGTTTCCTCATTGAATTTACAAAATAGGTTAAAATAGAATTTCTAAATTGTTATTCTATAGATAAAGTGATGACAATACTTCATCTAAAAAGAGAATGAAACATGAATTAGAATTGGAAACAGGGAGTTCATTGGTGCCTGGGACAATTTTCAATACCAGTTTTTGCTAATTTAATAGTCCTAATGTCAAAACCCCTTATTTTTTTCCTGGGCTGTTTCCCACGCTTACAAGTTATAAACAATTAAAATCATATTTTATTTCTAATTTTTCTCATAAAAATGAGAGACACAATTTAACTCTGTGGTTGACAAACCATTTTGAAATTTTACTTACTTTTTCTTTAATGAGCTTTTTAGTTGTAGGACAAAGTCAAAAACCAGGATAAGAATAATAGCAGTATTTCATCTTGTCTTTTAAGAAGTCGGTGATCACTGTGAACTGACTTCACTTTCTCACAAACCGTATGTGACTGTCCCTGCACTGAGCTGCAAGAGGTAGCGCTGGGACCGGGTACCCCAAGAATGGGGCAATCGACGTATGGGTACACAGGATTGAAGAAAATGGCAGGAAACGGTCTTGACCACACAGCTAGGACTTCCAAAGTCTCGTCTTTCTGTTCATCTTTTATCGTTCTTTTTCTGGTCCCAGGACCCAGCGTCTGTGTCCATCGCACTCCCCCAGACCTCTGCCAGTTTGGCGAGTGAGTCCTCCTCAGTCGGTGCTTCTGCTGCTTTGTATTTTCACAACAGAGACACTGCATCCCTCACGGTCAGCTTACACTCCCCTTGCACTTCAGGTTCAGACTCCCTCAGGAGGCTTTCACTGAGCCAGAAAACTGCAAACCAAAGTGCACCATCTCTGTTCTCCTCTTGGAAGTTGGCTGCCAGTTCAGTGCTCAGACACTTCCTTCCGAACCCTTCAGCTGCGATGAAGGGCCTGTAAACAGTGCACAGAGACCTGGACTTGCAGAGATCCTGAGTGGTTTTACTAAGAAGGAGGCTGCTGGCTAGGGCATCACTGAACCCTCACGCCTTCTTCTCTGACGCACACGTCCATGGCTCTGGGCATTTTCCAAGCTATAGAAACCTATTTCCAACCATCCCACAAGAACTGCCAACGCAATTGAGAATTAAAAACTGTAAGTATATGCATTCCTTTACTTATTCATTGATTATACTCAAAAAAAAAAAACGTGAGTCTATCAGCCTTGGATTGGTAAAGATACCTTCTACCTTTGATCTTTTGCCTGAAAGAGTAAGTTGAGATTTTCCAGGTAGGGGAATGGGGAAAAGGAATTCACACCAGAGGACTCAGCACGGGCCTGTGGAAGGAGACTGGGGGGTTCCTCCTGGTGCTTGGTGAGTGGTGGCATGCAGATGACAGGACAATGAGATTTCCTGGGACAGGCCAAGAGTGTCTAGCCTCTCCAGCACCCATGATCTCTGACAGGAGGTGCTTGGATCAGTTGTCTTGGGAGACACGTGGTCTTGGGAGACACATTCTCTCTATGAGAGCCTCATCCGGTCACTTCAAGGCATCCTTGAGTAGAAGCTTCTCCCACTGTCCAGATCCAGGTTCTAAACAGAACAGAGCCTTTGTGGATTGTTTCCAGTTAACGGGCAGGGGCTTACAAGAAGAACAAGAATCTCTCTACAGCTCCTCTCACCTCTACAGGGGCCAATTTACAAATATGTTTAAGCCAGGGGTTGGTGCTTCTCAAGTCTCTTGATCCCTGTGCCCTTTAGAAGACTGATCCACACACGCCTTGAAAACAGTGGCCTCTTTCTCTATTAAACTGCATTCTCTTTATTATTCCAAAAAAGATGTGAGTCTGGCCCGGCGTGGTGACTCGTGCCTGTAATCCCAGTATTTGGGGAGGCAGAGGTGAGAGGATTGCTTGAGCTCAGGGGTTCGACAGTGACATGAGCAACATGGCAAGACTTCGTCTCTGCAATAAATCAAAAAATCAGCCGGGCATGGTGGCATGTGCCGGTGGTTCCAGCTCCTTGGAAGGCTGAGGCGGAAGGATCTCCTGAGCCCAGCAGGTTGAGGCTGCGGTCGCCGTGAGCATGCCACTGCACGCCACCTTCCGCCACGGAGTGAGACTTGTTCAGAAAAAAAAAAAGAGGTGAGCCTATCAGACTTGGATTGGTAAAACATTTGGTCTCAGAGTCAGACAAGCATATAGCAAAGATCCCGTGCTCCACTGAGAATGCTGGTGACCCAGGGCAAGTCATGCCACGTCTGCAGCCCCCATCCGTGAGACAGAAGAGGGCATGTGTGTGCAGGGCTGTGGAGAGGCTGATGAGGATGTGTGCAAAATCGCAGCTCCTGTGACCAGCATGCAGGAACTCAGAATGCTTCACAGCATGGCAAACCTCATGCTCCAGTGCTTTACACAGATCTTGCATCGCCCGGGGAATAGGATGACTTATGGTCCCCCAAACACTTATAGGTGAAAAAAATCTGCCTCATTTTTCTACTTGCTGCATCACGGTTTTCTTTTCTTACCGATTTCTTCTTAAGACTCCAGCTGTTCTTAAACATTTTTATTATTTGGAAGTGTTCTCATTTTGGTAAGAAGATTTCATATACAGCCCTGGGTGTTAAAAGGTTCTGGGGGTACATCCAAATATTAAATGTGTAAAATATTAGAAACTAATATGGCTGTGTGTATGTGCCTGTGTGTGTGCGTGTGTGTGTGTGTGTGTGTAGACATGTAACATTAAAATTCGATACCCAATTTTGAAATAGGTGAAGTAGGGTTTGGGCCATCGTGGTAGACGCTCCCCTCGGTCAGCAGCTTGTATGTGTTTCTTTTTAGCAATGAAGTTATCATTTTAAAGTATCAACTCATTCCTCTTTTCTGCTTTCATACAAAGAATTAGCAGGAAATGGAGACTTAAGAAATTCCCCAGGGACAGCCCCCCCGCCTTGGGTACTTAGTGTAAGAGATTAATTCATGAGGTATGAAGGGAAGTGTCTTGGTATTCAGGAAAGGTGAGCTGAACTATAATTAGGAAAGAAAGACAGAGAGAGAGAAAGAGAGAGAGAGAGAGAGAGAGAGAGAGAGAAAGAGAGAAAGCAAGCAAGCTAGCTCACTGGCAGTAGTGCTGTACTTGCTCCTTTCAGCACATTAAATCATTGTGAACATGTACTCCGCATATTTCAATTTCATAATTAAAATTTTTTTAAAAAGCGAATTGAAAGAAGAAATGATGTGATTTCTAAATTTAAGAGTAACTGATTTGGTCGAGTGGTCCTAATGAGACTAAGTGGCTGAATCACCTTGTTTTGTCTCATTTTTGTTTTTTAATCTTAGTTATTACTGTTGTCTTTCAAGCTGAAAATATTGCAGCTAACTATGAGAGTGAGGTTTATGAATTCATTAATAGTAAGTAGTTCCACCTCCACTGTCAATATGATCATTAATTCTAGCAGCTTTTATGAAGCACTTTATAATTTCAGATATTTTTTACCTCTAGATTTTAAAGTACATTTCCCGGAGCTGGCCATCATTACTTCTGCTTAAAATTGCCTGTTTATAGGCTCGCTCTGTATTTTCTACAGAATTCACTGGGAATCTGAACAACTAAGAAAAACATGTGTTTTGCTGCCGTGATGGCTTTAAAATTTTCAAAATCATTTACAATAAGTGAACAGCTGAAAATAATTTCCCTGTTTCTGTTTGGGCATTGGCGTTGCCACCATGCAAATGCTCTTTCAAGAGGAGTTTGCTTTATATTTCACACAACAGAAAGATCTCTTTGCTGATATTTGTTAGTAAGTCAATCTTTCTTCCAAACATCAAGAGGTGACCTTTTATGACCCAAAGATTTATCAAGTCAGCAATCTATTCCCTGGGGTCGGCCTCTTCAGCCTCTTCCTCTGCCAGTCACGTCTGTTGACGGACTTTACCAAACCCCATGAGAACAGAGACGAATCTACTTGTTTCAAAGAACAGGAGTGACATCTTTACTGGTTGCACTCTATAGAGAAAAGGAGCTCATAAAAGATGAAACGCTTTATCCAATTTTGAAGATTTGATGCAATGTTTTTATAATCAAGGAGACTGAGAGAGCATTAGTAAACAGCTCCTCTGAGAAGTTAAGGCCTCCTTACTGGGAAAAGAAACAACTCAATGAGACAAACTTGCTCAAAAAGCACAGCCCCTTAGAGAAGTTCCTTCTTCTTCTGGTACAATATGCAGTTATGACCTTCTGTAATCATTGATTTCTGGCCTCTTGTTTTGATATCGTGAGGGTCTGAGTGCACCTACAATTAAGTCCAATTATCTGTGACTTGGGAGGTTGTTTCTAGAAATGGTGGCTCGTGAAAACATTACAGGGACGGCTTGTCAAAGCCTCCTTGAAAACTAAGCGGTGTAAAGACTAGGCAATTATCATCAGTGCTGGTTTTTAGATGGGAAAGGACAGCTCCAGCCACAGCAATAGCATTCAAAATGAGTTCCCAAGTTGAGAGAAGCTAAAGTAATCCTCGCGGTTAACCAGATTTGCACAGGGTGCGGCTAGGTTACCTAATGAGGGGCAGCTTGGATGTGGTGCTTTTGCCATGGAGCTTAAGTAAACCTCTTATATTTTTATTCCGCAGGTCAGTAAAATACATAGAACTTCTGGACTGTTTTATGTCTGTGTATTAACAATTTCCATTGTCCTTTTCTGTATGCTTTTGAATAATGGTGTGTAGTTATACTGTTGAGTCTTATACTATCTAGGGAATCTTATATCTTATGATGTGGTTCCGAGCTTACAAAACAAATATACTCACCTCTTTTCTTTTTTTTTTTCTAAGAAAAAAAGGAAAGCCTTTCCCAATTGGATTGTCCATCTGTTTTTAAAGGTTCAGTATCCCTGAGATAGAAAACACTGCAATAAAGTGAGAGTGAACTGGTTCTCCGAAGGAAGATTGTTTATTGATGTCTTATGCCTCCTGGTCATCAGGTGCCAACTCTGCATTTCCCACACCTGCATGCATGGTAGCACCAAGATGCTTCAGGAATGGTTCATTGTAAACCCAACATTCTCCGTCTTCACGAAACAACCTTGTATCCCATGGAATGTTCTTCTCTTCCCTTTCTCGGGCGTCTGCTCTTTTTCTTCACATCTGTATTTGCTGCATCAATGTCTCTGATGTTTAAGTCTAAAACAACATCCTTCCAAAGACAGTGGGATTCATACTCATTCTGATTTTTCGATTCCCTCCCTTTCTTCTTGATGACAGGTAACCCCTTGGTATCTACAAAAGACCAGATCTTTCTTCATTGCAGGTTTTGCATACCTTAAACCATTTCAGTCCCCTTTGATTAACAAAAAGATTTCTTGTCATTTGCAGGAAAAAAAAAATCCCTGTGCTTCTAGAAAGTGTGGGAGAAAATCTTATGCAATAGCCCAATTGGGAAAATTAATATTGCATTCTCTCAATTGCATCCAGGAATAGAGGATAGATTTTCCATCACAGTTAGGGAATGTGAGAATGTGTGAATATTATATTTTAGACACAAGTCATAGCCCTGCCATAGCTGTGCACCTCAGTTGACATCCATGGGATTTTGGTTTGGTCCAGATAGGAGCACTAAGTTGTACCTTCTTGTTAATATAGTCGTTATTAAACGCTGACATGAATAAATTCGGAGAGACCTATTTGACCACGAATGTTACATCATTTTTTGCAAGCTCAAGGAGCTGGACCTGCTGAACTAGCTCTGTGTTCTCTTCGATGTTATTTGGCAATTTCCAGTTACACTAAAATATCTCACTCAAAATGAGGTCATGCAACTTTTTGGCGACTGCTTCTTTTCTTTCTGTGCAGATAGCCGAGAGGTACCCCTTTACAACCTTAACTGTTCACTCACTGAGACCCTTCTGGTCCCTGAGGGTTATAGACAGGTCCAAGTGTGCAAAAAAGTCTGTGTACATTTCTAAGAGGTCTCCTTTCAAGAATAAATGTTGAACAGGTTACCTTAATAGATCCATTCCAATCCCAGCCTGTGACAAGCGGTGAATGACAATGCTCTTGTGATCTTCCATCAACCCCATGCCAGCATCGCTGTGGTCACAAGAGTTGAAAACGACGCCCTTCTCCATTAGACATGGAAGAATTACATGATTCTGTGGTAACTGGGTGCTTTAGACCATTGTTCGAGCTTCTTTGTAGCAAGACCGAGACAGATCCAGAAGACTCTTTCAAGCACCTTGGGGATGTGCCACTCTGAGGGAATTCCTCAGCATCATAAAGCTCATCGTTAATTCTGTGTAAGAAAACTCTGAGTCTCTGTTGGACATATTGCCCTGGCTTGGAGAAGGTAGACCATGTCTGGGTAGTAAGAGGCCCACTGGCTGTACTGTTTGGAGCTGGATTCCGACGTTGTCCCAGCGTGGCTAATACTGGTTTAATTGTAGTTTCTTATCAAGGTCTTAAACACTGGAAACAAAGTCTCAAACCCAGAGGGCAGTGGGAAGGAGATGGGAAGAGCACAGCCTTCCCTGGGAAGGCAACAGGGACCCCAGGGACTCGGGGGTGGCAGCTGGCTCTGCTTCCAACCCCTGGTCTGTTCAAACCGCAAATGGCCAAAAAGAAAGCTCTCCGTGCCTCCAGGGAAGGGGGCGAGGGGCTGCTCAAGCACCCTATTTTTCCCCCTTCAAGCAATAGGATGGATCTCGAGGCTGCATCACAGGGGTCCATAGACTCACGGGTTTTCATTGCTCTTCTTTCTTTTCTAATGACTCCCTGTGTCTTTATGAGTTTTACATGTGCATCCTTAGAAATATGTAAGC
>NW_007233168.1:0-15244 GCF_000164805.1 Carlito syrichta | reverse complement strand
GTGATTCTGCTTAAATAACAGCATGTGCTGTCTTCATTTCCAGTCTATAGAAGACAGCCATAGCTTGTCAAAAATGTTTCTTCATCAATGCATTTATCAATGATTTACATAATCTTTAGAGACAGAGTTATAGAGAAATTGAACTAATCACACATATGAAACCCATTCTAAGATTTGCATTTCTTCTTTTTTATAACACTAAAATGTTTGGAGCATCTCAATTTCATTTACCTTAAGCCACCATTAAGTATAGGATTCAGTCAACCATCAGACCAAACAGAAACACTCTCAGATGCTCAAGCCTCACACTGAATCCCAAATCTCTGATAATCAATATCAATGATTATCAATGAATTCTGGTCTACCTAAACCTTGGTCTACTATATCAATGAATTCTATATCAATGAATTCAGGTCTACCTAAACCTTGGTCTACTATCCTCAAAATCCATTCCCCACACATAATCTCCAACCTTCTTCTGTTATAAACATATTAGCAAAATCATTTAACTCCTTTCATTTATAAGCCTTTTCCCTTTAGGTTTGACATTGCAAATGTTCCCTGGGCTATACAGGGATCTGACTTTAGCTACAGGTGTGGAAGCAATAAAGATAGTAGGGATACTGGAAGAGGAGAACTGTCATCCTTTTGCAAGTGACCTGTCAGACAAGCTGTTATAGGGTCTTCAAATAAGGCAAGCTAACATCATCGGACAAGGAAGGAGCTGCTTCAGCTAGCAAGGGAGACTTCGTTAGGTTCAAAGGTGCAGAGTATGCATATTTATTTAAGTCCTCCTAAATGACACCATTTCAGTGAGGAAGCTTAGCTTATTCCAAGTCAAAGTTTCCAATTTTGTGAAAAACAAACTGTAAATTCAACATACCTTATAATTCAGCAACCTGCAGCATCAGACTTTCCATCTGATTTCCATCTAAATTAGTCTTGGGGCTACAAAAGATGAAAGATTTTTCTGAACAGTTATAGAAATTCCTTGATTCTCAGACAGTTCTTAGAGCTAGAATTTAAAATATTGAGATGAGCGTATCACTTTCTTTTAGTTCACAAACACAGTTTGGAAAAAATCAGCTCATACCAAAGTCTTCCTCATGTCCCATATCATGCTCTATCACAACGGTCATTCTCGTTTCCAAACCCTTGCCTTCAAGAGGCATATTAATTAAGATGACAAGAGGTGATAATTGAAGCAGTTGTTACTCAATGCCATAATAGTTTTTAAGAATAATCAATTGCTATTTTTTAAATGTTCTATTGCCTGCAACCACTCCTGGTACTAATTATGTCATTGCTCGTGGCTCAGTTGCACACAACAGAATTCACTTTAAGTAGTTTAGCGGAAAAAGTTTTATATGGGGAATTTGGGCTTATATAAATTTGAAGAATTGGAGGAACAGGTCAGGCTAATTTCTCAGGACCCACTCCCTAGTCCTCAAAACCACTGTGCCTCTGCTGTGAATGAAAAAGCAACCATTGTCAGTGTAGGAAGATAATAAATCAGGAGTCAGTTTGCACTGTAGCTGACTGCAAAACTATGCTAAGTTTGATGTGAATGGAACACTGCCACTACTGTGACAGGAAACAGCTGGGTCAGGACACCATCTCCACATTAGAAACTCTTAACTTCATATATTGGCTCCAGAACCATGTTACCTCTGCACTCTATACTCTACTTCTTTCCCCTGTGCTCATTTCCTTTAATCAAAGTCTAATGCAATAATATTGGATCGGTGAAACTTAAATCATATCTAAATCAAATCTAAAATTTCTGGAGGGTCTGAAAATATAGTTTCAGCTTTCCATTCTCAGCATACAATAAAAGAAACCTGGGATGAATGTTAGCCAATATTACTTTCCACTGAGTAACAGAAACACCTTAAAAATAACAGTAATAGGCCTAGAAAAGACAGCATATTGTGCCATATTTTGTCTCTGTCCACAAATGAGGGGAAGACAGGGAAAATGTTCTAACTTCCATCGTTACAGTCAATGATTCACATCCACAAGACATACTATTGGGCAAATTGTGTTGACATGCCTACAAAAACCATGGAACTTTTAAAAACACATTTATTGGGGCATAATTGCTGTAAAATAAACTATATATATTTAGAGCATACAATAGGATGAGTTTTCATACCTATGAAAATATTGACACATCAAGATCAAAGAGCACATCAATCAGTCTCAAAAGTTTTTTCTGGATTCCTTTATAATCCACTCTATGAAAGTTCTTTTTAATCTATCAAATAATTAGTCAACTCATTCTTTTTCTTTTTTTCTTTCTTTTTTTTTGAGTTGGAGTCTCACTCTGTCACCCAGGCTGGAGTGCAGTGGCACACTCACGGCACCGCAGCCTCAACCTGCTGGGTTCAGGTGATCCTTCCACTTCTGCCTTCCAAGTAGCTGGAACTACAGGCATGTGCCACCACACCCAGCTAATTTTTGATTTATTATAGAGATGAGGTCTCGCCAAGTTGCCCGGGCTGGTCTCAAACTCATGGGCTCAGGCAGTCATCTCACCTCGGCCTCCCAAAATGCTAGGATGGTAGGCATGAGCCACCGAGCCCAACCAGTCAATTCATTCTTAAACAGGAAAACAAACCAACCTCCCCCTTACCATCCCACTGCCAACAAAGCAGGATATATTCTCAATTCCAAAAAGCTTGTCTTCTAGTACAAAAATTGCAATTCACTCATAGACAGCTCAGGAAAAAGCACATATGTTGGGGCATAGCTCTAATTCTCTCCTTGCCTATCACAAAAATCAAAATGACTACACACATAATATAAACCATTGGCTTTTAAATGTGTATAGCAGCATACTGATGTATAACTAACATCACAGATGCCCTTCCAAGTTTGGATCAATATGGCAAAAATTTTATTTGCTACAACCGAAAACACATATTATGGTGGTAAAGTCTATCAGCAATTAAGATGAGCAGGTCATACAACACAGATACAATTTGCAGCCAGTGAGACAGGAAAAGGACAACAAGTAGAACAAATAGTGGTAAGAGGAACACCAAAAGATTTTGTGCTTACTAAAACAAAACAAAAAATATATAATTTGTATTGAGTATATGAAGAAGAATTCCAAGGCACCCAAACATCAATATAGCACTAAATACTACCAAGGGAATATTGTAATCAATATCAAGTCCATTACCCTAAAATTCTAGTTTTTAGAAATGTGATATGAACATAAATAAGATGGGAACTACCTGGGGTGAAGGGAACAGAGAAACATCTAAACCATGGGTCTATGACTTTGCATCAGAATCACCTGGAGGTCTTTAAATATAGATTGCTGGGTTCCAATCAAGAGATACTGATTCAAAACATTTGGGATAGGAGCCTAAGAATTTGCATTTCTATTAAGTTGTCAGATGATACTTTTACTACTGGTTTGTTGACCACACTTTGATAGCCAATGACTGAGTGAGTGTGACTTCCAACTTAATTCCTAGGACTATTCATATGGAAATCAGAGAAGCAGAGAAGGCAGCCAATAAACCTTGGCCAACTATATGGGCATGTAACATAACCAGAAAACTTTCCCCAATAAATAGCAGAGTAAAAAAGAAAATAAAAGAAACATCTAACCTATGCAAAAATTCTAACCCCCAAAAGAAGAATAAGATAAAAGCATGGGATGAAAACAGTAGAAGAACAAAAGATAATTTTACAGTCAGAAAGAAATCTTTTAGAAAATAACTAATTGACCTCTAATAAAATTTAGAGAGATCAAGGATTCTATAAAATGAGAGGTGTATGATGAGATGATATGACAACCAAAATGAGAGGAAAAGAGAACTGACAAGGGAAAGGCAATAAATTAAGAAAAAGAAACATCATTGGGGAACTTAACATAGCATTTTCAGCAGTGAAAAACAAAAAAAGCAGAGAAAACAAAATTCATAATGTAGATGACAAGCTCAAGAGAAGCATACAGAAATAAAGATGAAAGGGATGAGAAAAAAATTAAAGAGAAAATGACGGATATGAAGTAAAAGCAACAGAGATCCAATACATAGCTAATTCGTATGCCTGACAAAAACAACAAAATAATTGAAAAATAAAATTTTCAAATATGTTATGCTACAGTTATATTTCTGATTTGAAAAACCTGCATATAATAAAAAAGAATTACATATCCTTTTGAGAAATGGCAGTTCAAAGTTAACAAATACAAAATTACAAAGCAGAAGAATCATGTCACCTACACTCACATTACGGAAGTTCTGCCTCAGGGCCATTGCCTCAGCTTCATCTCTGTCTAGTTGAAACATGTCACATGGCTGGGTGAATCTCTTCCTTCTGTTTTCAGGTCTAATGTTAAATTCTCAGAAGCCTTTCCTGGTATTCTTATATAAAGTATATCTTTGAATTGCTATCACTGTACCACCCTAAGTTTGTGTTTCTTGAAAATTATGGTTTTTGAAACATATTTTGTGGTTAGTTATTGGTAACATCAAAGTAGAATTTAAGCTCCACAAAAAGAGGAACTCATATTTGCCTGGTTGACCACCACTGTGTTCCTAGTATTTGCTACAGTTATGGGCACATAGTTAGTGAATAAATGTATTGACTATATAATTAAATAAATATAAAGTTACTGTAATGAAAACTATATTTTCAGATGGACAGATCAAATGGAATTAACTAAAAAGTCTAGAATTAGACCCAAGCATGTACAGGAGTTCTGAATACATTAAGATGACATTTTAAGGTAGGGAATGGTATTCAGTACCTAGTGCATTGATGGCCATGCGGAAAAATAAATAAGGCTCAATCTCTTGTGTGAATGGTTTTTGAGACAGTCAAGGAACGGTGAATAAGTTGGCATAAAACATAAAGAAGAAAATAGACTCAGAAAATCAGATGTCCATGAAGTCAGAAAGTGCTATGAGATAAATCCCTAGGATTCTGCAGGATTTTGTTGGAAGCCTTTCCAAAACATGGACTAGAGGAATATATGAATCTTATTTAATTCTGAAAGAAAATCAGACATCTGGGTTAGTAAACAAGCACTGAAACAAGAACTTAAGGAAGAAAGATGAACAGTTTTGATTGTATACAAATTTAAAACTGCATTACAAAAGTAATACCACAAGTAAGACAATAAAAAATGGCAGCCCAAATTAAAAGTTGCTACATATTAGATAAATGAGTATTGTTTCTGATATATAAGTAACATTCATAAGTCATGAAAATTTTTGAAAGACACAAAGAGAAAATTATATCCACATATCACAGGTGATCCTGCTCTTCTTCATATATATCACATGTATATACTGTATATGGTATGTGTATAGTATGCCTATATATCTACATATACATGTAAATTGATGTTAACTATAGTCAAAGACAAAATACATTTAAATATCATTTTTCACTCATCAGATTGGCAGAGATTTTTAAAATTTACAATATCCAGAGTTGGCCAGAGTGTAGGGCGTCTCAAATACTATTAGAACATCTAGTTTAGAAATATATGTTGAAAAATTAACACTTTGATCTAGAAGTTCCACTTTTTAAAAATTCTCCTAAAAAATGTTATGTCATTGCAATTTTGAAATTATCATTTCAAAAAGAAAACTCTTACTCTCACAATAAAACTTGTAAATCTCCTCATTTGTTTTTATCTTACTAAATGGCACCCCATATATCTAGTTGGTCTAAGAAAGTAGTTTGGCCACCTTTGATTTCTCCTTTTCTTCACTTTCTATATTCAGTTTATCAATAACTTTTTTTCAATTCTACTTCAAAAATCTGTCTCAAATTCATTCTCTCTTCACTGTTCACACTGTAGCCTCATCCACTACTATACATTCCCTGTATTCTTACATAGCTTCCTAATTAATTGTGTTTCTATTCTCATACCATATGATCTGGTCCTAACTCTGAAGTCAAAATTAAGGCATTTATCATAAAGTTTTATGTTTTAAAGTGACTACTTAAAATATTATATTTTATACTATATTTTTAAACTGACCACCAAATAAATAACAAATTTTTCTTGATCCCACATTCCAGTCTAGCTTTTGTATCATTCCTCTGATCCCTTTCACAGCCAAATAAACAAACAAACAAAAGTCCATTGTTTTATCTTCTGTCACTCTCCTGTCAATTTTCTTTCTCAAACCTTCTACTATCAGACTTTCATCAACACCTCCTATCAAAACCTTTTTGCATGGACGTCATGAAATTTATATTATGAAATCCAACAATCAATTATCATTTCTCCTCTTACTTGACCGGAGATTAAGTGTTCTTCATGCATCTTCTCTCTGTTCTTCGTGCATCTTCTCTTCTGCTTACTCACTTTCTATTTTATCTATTCCTACAGCTTTGAATGTCATATCTCCAAATTTATGTCACTAGGCCTGATCCTGAATCCCAGGCTTGTACATTCAACTGTCAACTAAATATTTTCACAGAAATCTAATAGACTTCTGCAGCTTAAAACTCAAAACAAAACTCCCTCATATCTTCCCCCTCCTTGACCTTCCCCATCTCTAAAACTTGTACCCATTCACCAGGTATATAAGGTCAAACTATTGGAGAATTGCTTGACATTTTTCTGTCTCTCAGACTCTTTATCCAATCCATCAGTAAATCCTATTAGCTCCTCCTTTTCAATACATTTGGAACCTGTCGATGTCTTACCACTCCTGCCACTATCACTAGGTCAAAGCCACCATCATGTCTTGCCTGGACTACTACAATAATTTTCTAACTGTTCTCGCCATCTCCATCATTTTCTCCTAAACATGGCAGCTGAGGTGATCTTAAAACACATGAGATAACATCATTCTCCTGCTGAAATTTTCCTAATCTCTTCCCCTTATATTTAGAAGAAAAAAAGCAAAATACCCACCATGTTCTTCTGGCTACTTCTCTGTCTTCATTTTCTAAGCACTGTTTTCATACTCTGTGCTCCTGGATTTTTTAGGCCCATTAATTAGAAGATCAGTGTACTTGCTGATCCTGTCATTTCCTCTGCCCAAACCAATCATCCCCCAGATATTGGCTTGGCTCACTTACTCGCTGTTTGTAAATGTCAGTAAAGTGTCAACTCCTCTTGAAAGGTCTTCCAGACTATCCTACTGAAAATAGCATGCACAAATACCTCACCACTCTGCTTTACTTTTCACATGCATTGCTATCAGACATTCTATTATATGAAGCTAGAATGTCAGCTTGAATAGGGGAAGGACTTCCTCTGTGTGGGGAATTACTGAATATCTAGCCTCCCTATATTCTAAGACATAAAACATGGTAGGCATGAGACAATTGCTCCTTAAATATTTTATGAAAGACAGATTAAATAAATGAGTAGTTCCTTTGTTTCCTCAGCTAAAAATCGGCAACCCTGATATACTTAAATTCCTTAAATAGCATTAAGAACTTTGAAAAAACCCACTTAGAATAAAATCTAACTTCTAATCATGCACAGCCTCTGAGGCCCTGAAGGATCAACCTCTACCTATTTATCCTTTCTTGTTTTCTTCCTCTTCCTCAGACACTCTCTCTGCCACTCACTGTACTCAAGTCATAGCACCAAAACTTCTGTTCTAGAAACACTCCCAAGTCATCCCAAATCAGGACTGAAACAATTGCCTGCAAAATTATCTCTTACCAGCACTTTCAGTTCAGGGTTCTGCTAAAATCTCTTTTCCTTAGAAAGGTGTGTCTTGGCCACACTAGTTAATGTACCTTTCTCTCACATTCAGTTATCATCATATTTACCTAATTTATTTTCTTCAAGCAAATAGCCCTCTTTGTAATTATCTCAATTACTTATTTATTTGAGTTACCCTCTAGAATTTAAGATCCACTGAAGTCTTAAATATCTTATTCACTACTATATCACCAGCATCTAGTATCATATCTGCCAATAGAAGACACCCATTAATAATTGATTGTTTCTGAATTAGTGATACATATAAGTTTGTGTTTGAACCTATGTTACTTAAAAATGCTCAAGATTGAAAATAATTTAAAGTGCTTATGGAATATCTATACACTGGAACACTTTGCAAACATGAATAATTATAATAAAAAAATAATAAAATAATCATTATTATAAAAACCATATTTACTGATGTGAAATAATTATCACAATATTTTAATAAATAATATAAATTGTGTTAGTGTATTTACAGTTAGACATCAGGTAAGATATTTCTAAAAATATTAGAAATTGCTCTTTTTGACAGATAGGACTTCACATGCTATTTACCTTCTTTTTTGTAGTTTGGGTTTGTTGGGTTATTTACAATAAATGTATTTTTTATGATTAGCTATTTTTATTCTAAAAAGAGAAAAAATAAGTGCTCTTTTCTTTGAATGTACAACGCAACTCTAATCTTGCTTTGAAACAACATACAAATGCCAAACTGGGTGACTGATTTTTACAAATAGAGAAACAGTAGTGGAAATTTCTTAGACATGTAGCATTTTATATTTGAAACTATATTGACTTCAAAATTAAATGCTATATGGCTCATATGCAGTGCCTTCTTCTTCATTCATATTGGCTGAAGAGTTGAATGGAACACCTCATAATAATAAATCTCTTTTCTTTCAATCTTGCTATATAAAAGAATACACTATGCAGATGTATCACCAACTTTAAGTTTTCTTACTTATTGTACATAACATATCTTACCTTATACGGTATACCTGGTACACTTCAAATTATACTTTGGAGAAAATAATAGTCATTGGGCTCCTTTCAGCCAGGTCTATAGTCTAATCTAAACTCAAAAACATTTGTTTGTTTTGCAATTTTCAAGCCAGAAAAAATGTCATATCAGAATTTACCATAAAGAAAGCACAAAGTAATCAAAGATTGCTTCTACTCAAACATTCAATAATCACCATGTAATCACAGAAGCGTTAAAAAAAAATCTCAGGAAATTTGAGTGAAACCATTCTTGTGAAAAGGCATTTGAGCATACACACTGTCATATATGGAGTTGTTTGTTCATCCCAGCCGAGTCACAATTCCTATAAATCATACTGACATACTTTGTTCTAGTCCAGCTTGCATGATCGCTGCTTTCACGAAACAAGTTGCAGGATGTAGTCAAATTACTTTTCTGACAAACAAAACAGCAAAAAGAAAACGTGCAAGAATGAATTCATACGAGATTGAAACGTGCTTAAAAGACTAAGAACTAAGAAATCACTGCGATTCCTATGGGCACCATGATATGACAAAATTGTTTTATGACACTTAGCTATAATTGCAGCTAACCACACTATTGGGGCTCTTTTCTTGGCTGGATCAGAGGCTATGAATATGCGTGTGTATTTGTGTTTGTGTGCGTATAAATTAATTTCCTTATGAAGTTGTGATTGCTCCACCTGTTAATAGTCTGTCCACCTCTTACATTTCCATCAAGTGTTGCCAATTAGTTCACAAAACAGAACTGAAGAGTGAAAATTGAGGCACAAAATGTCTGACATATGGATGAAATTGGTTATGCCCAGTGATTTCTGTTGCTACTTTAAATATTCTGTTATTAAATTGATTAAATAATTAAAGCTGTTACAAACATGTCAGAATTGCACATCAAATTTCAACTAATGCCTTGGAAATGTCATACATTTTCTAATGCTGTGGGATTCTTTACATTTTGGGAAGGTCGCTTGAGGTTCTCACCTTCATACAAGAAACAACTGTGGCAAGATAAAAGATTTATCTCCTGGGAATCAGAAGTTCTAGATTTTGTAATTTATAAGCACCATGACCCTGAGCAAGTAACTCACTTCTCTGAGATCTTTTTATGACATGTAAGAAATGGAAATAAGATTTGTTATGCCCATATCATAGGATTCTTTAAAGATTAAACAAGGCAGATCATGTCATTCAATATGCAGTTTGAAAATTGTAAAGTACAAAGCAAATTCAATAACATTATTATTTAATTGAAACCACCGTATCAGGAACTAGTTTGCTGTCATCATAAAAGAGCTGTTCAGCCCAAATGATATAATTTAATATCTGTTGAACATCTACTCTAGAAAGCAAGTTAGTTTGTTCAAAGATGACTAAACCCTGTCTTCCTTCAACAAGCTCGTACTCTAAAAAAAAAGACTAACACAACTAAAACTATAAAAGCACATGGCAATATATAAGTGCCAAATGATAGGTATCAGTATAAAGTGTCAGGAGACAGAAAGCAAAAATTTCATCTGACCTTCAATGGTGAGAGATGTCTTCAACTTTGGGAGACAGAAGTTTTATTTTTGAATGGTTTGAGGGGTTTAGAACTAAGGTTTAGAGTGATAATCATGTTCCTTTCGTACTCCAAATCCAAAGCCAATTGATAAAAAGATGTTGTTTTCAAAGAGGGGCAGATTTTTAAAAGTCAGCTTTATTGAATACAAGATTAAATTATATGATGAATACATATATATATATTCTGCTGCCACCATACTCTCTCAAGTAAACTTAGCACACAGATCTGTATAACTGCAGGCCTTCCCAGAGTGACAAGACAGAATGGAACTTGTATATCCTAAGAAGAGTTCACTCCACGAATGAGAGGAACCCTGAAGAAGCTGAACTGAGAGCCTGCTTAGATCTTTTTCTGAAATCACCCATCAGGTAAATCACACCTTTTTCCATGGTGTAGAGTGGTTGAGGCAGACCAAGAGAGACCAAAGGGTTAGAAAGGCAGTCCTCTCATAAAAACCTGAATCCAGACAATAGAGTTCCTTCCTAGCATAAGAATAAGGTAAGACTATAGCTTTGTATTTTTACAGATGAGTGGTCATGTGAATGACCTAAACTTTCCCAATTAATGTAAAAGCCACTTTTTCATATACCAAAATTTCCATGTATTTAGATCTATTACTCACCTCTCCCTTCTGGTCCATTTATTTATTTCTACCTTTTTAAATGTATTCATATCTGGAAAGGTTAGCCTTGCACATTATATTGTTATGCCGTGAAAATTAATTAGGAGTAACAGATGGAAGTAGATTTGGGAGGCAATCCAGATGGGGCAGGTGGCATAAGTAGAAACAAGAGGTGAGACTGGACTTACATGCTCTGGGAAAAATGAATAGACCAAACTAGATAGAGAAGAGAGTTTCTGCACAGGAGTTGAAAACAATAAACTTAGAGCAGCATTTGAAGTGTAACATGATAGATTAAATAATGTTACTCTAGAGACATTGAAGGTTTTTAACAGAGTACCAAAATGATCCAAAAAAGTCTTGTGAAGAGTATTGCTTTATTATTATTATTATTATTACTATTTCCTAAATAATTTAGAAATAAAAATAGAGAATAAAGCTTATTAAAATATTCTAAGAGTAAGAAAACAAAGACAAGAATAACAATATTTCTTCTTGAGTATTTAAAAAAGAAAAGTAATTTAGTTTTCTCAGAAAGATCTAGTCAATTACAATTAAAGCATATATACACCTCACTCCTAAGTATCATTAATAACACACAGCTCTTATTTTAGTAGAGAGAAGTGCCTAAAAGGAAATGAAAATTTTAAAATATTTAGCACCAGGAATTTCCTTTGAGGAAATTAGAAAATTTTAAAATAGGAAAAGTTTACTTTCACAAATCCATACTTCAAGTTAAGTTTAAAAACCTATGAATGAGTCCTACTTTTGACTAAAATCATATATTATTTCTTTTTTATTTAAGATGCTTAGGTACTACTTGACTAGGGAAACAGCTAGGAAAGAAATAGAAAAATTTAATCATTTACTAAGTTTAAAATTTACCTTTGCTACCCAAATGATCTGAAGACAGAAAGAGGTTAATATAAAGGAAATAGAATAAAATGGGTCAAACAGAAGAGACTAGATCTTTGAACCAGGAGAAGCCAAGGAGCCAGCCTGAAAAGTTACACAGAAGTGATGTCATGAAAACAGAATTTTTAAAAAGATGATATTTTGCCATCAAGCCTTAGTGGATTAAGACCTCATTAGTGAGAATCCAGCCAGGTGCTCGCTTAGTGCCACCTAAGAAACTTCAAGGACCTTATTCTCAGAATATAATGAAGGATATGTATTAAAAACAAGCTACATTGGTGAACACTGCAGCATTTTTTAAAGTGTTATGAAGAAATTAAAATGCCCAAAACAAAAAGGTTGAATAAGCTATGATTCTTCCTCAAGGAGGAATCTACGACATATTTTTTAAGGAAACACTTCTGAATGGTGGTATGAGGATCTCTGTGGACACTCTCTCCAGCAGAACAACCCTCACTAGAGAATATTACATTTCAAAAAACAAGAGCAACAATGTAACATCTGGAAATTGTCCTAAGGACATATAGCAAATGGAGAAATATTTATTCAAGAAAATATAATAAATCTCAGTAAGAACAGCTCGATGTGATGGACGCTCTATTCCGGGGAGGTGCGGTCACGGAAACAGGGCCCTTTCTTCCTCAGCTCCCAAGTTAGGGGAGTTTGTTTGTTTCCTGGAATGGGCAGTCTGTCAGTATTTATCATGCCCATCCTTCATCCCCGATCCTTGTTACAGAAGTGCAATTTCAAGCGAGAGTAGCAGAGAAGTCTGGGGTTTTCTTCTTCCACTACTGGAGGGGCAGATGATTCTACTGGTAGGAATGAAACTCTACTGTAGGTATGACAGGCTGAGAATTCAGCAATCACTCTCTCCTTGGCTCTCTCATAAGATGAACATTATGCACCAGGAGGGGCAGGCTGAGAACACCAGACACAACTACATATCCCCAGTAGTCACTCACAGACCAAAATTGTTACTTCAACAAGAGAATTGGGCTACTGTCCCTGACCCCAGCTCTAGTAGAGTAGCAAAGACATTCTTTCCACTAACAGGGAGAGTCATTAGAACAGGACCTTGCACTTCTCTCTAAGAGGACTCTATTTGCAAAAAAACAGAGGTGAGTTCAAGATGGCGGTATTATGGAAAGGAATGGAAATCTTAATGGTGAGCAATTGAGAAGAGGCTGGTAGGTCACAAGACACCGCCACCACCTATATGTTTAAAAGAAGGAACCAGGGAGGGAGAAAGCTTAAAGCCTTCTGTGTTCAGAAAAGTTCTCAAAGACTATTTGGGCAAAAAAGAGCAGATAATGGAGGTATGCCCCCAGGACGTTGTCAAAAGCAACAGAGTGATCAACTAGCAATTAGTAGAAGCTAATCACCGGATGTCATACCAATAGAGACTAAGCAGCCAGAATTATCTATGAAACTTGAAGGTACTTATCCCAAGAAAAGTCATAGAACTATATTGTAGATTCCATCTTGAAGAATAGGGAAATCAAAGAAAGAGACAGTTAAAGAGTCAGAGAGCCTGGCAAAAAACATTACACTGTTAGTTTGACCATGGGTCTCTAACAAAGTGAGTGATAAATTTAAGTTTCACTAAATTCATCATCTGTAACAAAGTAGGTTCCATCTGGTCACTAAATGTGGTGGCAGAAGTAAAGTAGTGAAAACACTTGAAAGGTATTTGGGGCGTAGTGTTGGGTTTCTTAATACTATGTTGACATCTAGGCCTAGCAGTGATTTAAGAAATAAGATTGAGATGCTTGGCAAGATGGTGATGGAACAAGTTGAACTGTGAAGATTGCCACAAAAGGTGGCTCCTGAAGGTGGTTCCATGAGCCTCTGCAGCCGCCACCTCCATGGAAGTGACTGCTATAGTCGGTCCCACGCAGCAGCAAACTGCCGCCACCGCACTATGGCCTCTGCAAGGGAATACTGCTGTGGTTGGACTGGGTGCTGAGCTGTGACTCTTGGCTCCAGCTGGGGAATTCCCAGCTCCCTCTTCCACCCCAAGCCACTGGTAGCATGCCAAACTGCAGCACACAGCTCTCTTGCTGGTTCCCAGTGCCTGATGCCACACACACCCATCACTGCCCTTCATAGCAGATCAACTGGGGCCCGAACAAATGGAGAAAGAGGATGGGGAAAATCAAGAGTCCATGCCTGGTGAGGAGCTGCCCACCGCAGCCACTTTCCTCACAAAGATTTGCATTGCTCCACCCAGCTCCTCACAGCCTCCACCTTGTGGCATAAGTTAACCTCACCAAACCAGGAAACAGAAGCCCCTCCCCTATACTGAATCTGACACAGACAACTCAGTGCTGTGTGGTAGAACTGTCAAGTAGCAAGCCAAGGGAACTTACCCAAGCTATGAGTAACCCTATCTGCCTGCAATGAAAGCAGGGGAGGGGCTAGAAATCAGAGCTGAAGAGACATTAGACATTCAGGAAAGACCTCAGAGGTAGTCTGGTTTCTTATTCTGATTTTTTTTGGTATTGTTTTGACTGTTTTGATCACTTTTGGTTGGTTTTTTATTTAGACTATTTGCTTGTGTTGGGGAAGAATACATCAAAAGGCATGATTTTATTGGACTGTCTTTGTGTGATTACCAGTATGCAATAGGAAATTTTGTTTGTTTGTTTGTTTTTTACTCTTTTCTGGCTTTGTGTCTCTTTTCATTTGTTAGTTGGTATGTATGTCTGTTATCCCTCTTACTCTTCTCTCTCTCCAACTTCCTCTTGACCTCCTCCTCTTCCATTATTTTCCTTTTTCTTACCTCCTTTTGTTCCAGGGAGCAAACCTAAACCCCCACTGCATGGACAGATTGTAAGACAGTGGGAAGTGGGTTCCAGGATGCCCATACACCTGTCGGTGGATACTGGGATCTGCAGATAGATTCTGAATCACAGCTTCCCCCTCAACTAAATCCCAAACTGCAAAAAGTACAGCCTTCAACCCACAGTCCAGCCTCAGAAGTGAACAAAGCCAGAGGATCCTAATAAGGAAGAACAGGAGATTGAACAAAAAGAAGGAAAAGCAACTCCACCTTCCCTTAAAAACAGAATTAAAGAAGGGGAGGGAAAGGGGGGAGAAAAATCTACACAAATGAAGAAAAACCAAAAGAAGAATATGGGTCTCTCACAGACCCCTGGGAGGTCAGACACTGAGAAAACAGACTTCAGAAATCAAACAATGAAAAACCCCCAGAATGACTGGTTTCAAACCACAAACCCAGATATCAAGACATTAATAGAGAGATTAAAAAGAATTGAGAAGAGACAAGAAGAAACTAGGAAGGAGTTGATAACTGAGATGACAGTAGTAAAGAATACTGTGAATGAAATAAATAACAAACTGATAAGCATGAAAAGCAGAATTAGCCCAGCAGAAGAATGAATCTCAGAGCTTGAGGACCAAAATATAGAAC
>NW_007233167.1:0-68034 GCF_000164805.1 Carlito syrichta | reverse complement strand
TTTTTTTGTAGGAAGTTTTTCTTATTATGTATCGATTTCCTTGATGTTATTGGTTTATTAGGGTCTCAATTTCTTCTTGTTCCAACTTAGGTAGGGTTTGTGATGTCAGAAAGTCCTCCATTTCCTTAAGGTTTTCAAGTTTGTTTCCATGCAAGTGTACGTAGTAGTCTCTAATGATCTTTTGTATTTCTTCAGGGTCAGATGTGACTTCATCTTTTGTGTTTCTGATTGTGCTTATTTGATTTTTTTCTCGTTTTTTCTTGGTCAGTCTAGCTAGGGGACCATCGATCTTGTTTATTCTTTTGAAGAACCAGCTTTTTGTTTCATTGATTTTTTTCTATTATCTTTTTGTCTTCTATGTCCTGGATTTGGGCTTTTATTTTGGTGATCTGGATTCTTCTGCTGAAATTAGGGTTTTTGTGGTCTTGCTTTTCCAGCTTCTTTAGGTGTCTTGTTAGGTTGTGAATTTCTGTTCCTTCCATTTTCCTCATGTGTGTTTGTAGGGATATAAATTCCCCTCTTATTACAGCTTTTAAAGCGTCCCAGAGATTTTGGTAAAATATTTCTTCATTTTCATTTGTTTCCAGGTATCTTTTGATCTCTGTTTTGATGTCATCATTGACCCAGGAGTTGTTTAGCATCATGCTGTTTAGTGTCCATGTCTTTGTGGGTTTTGGGGTGACCTTGTTGGTGTCAATGTTTATTTTTATTCCACTGTGGTCCGAGAAGGTGCATGGTAGAATTTCAGTCCTTTTAAATTTGCTTATGCTTGATTTGTGTCCAATTATGTGGTCTATCTTAGAATATGTTCCATGTGGTGATGAGTAGAATGTGTATTCTGTGGTCTTTGGATGGAGTGTTCTGTAGGTAATAATTAAGTCCATTTGGTCCAGAGTCTTATTGAGGTTCCGGATCTCCTTGCTAAAATAAACTTTTAATTGTAAAAAATAACAAATAATTGGGGATAGATCAATGGAAGATATACATATATATATAATACTATAAAATAATCTTGAGAGAAAAATAAAGAACCTCTTAATAAATAGAGGAGATATCATGTTCATCTATAAGATTCAAAACTGCAAAAATATCAACTCTCTCCAGAATGACATTCAGATTCAATACAATCTCAAACAAGTTCTCCAACAGGTTATATCATTGAAATTGGCAAGTGTATATATATATATAAAAAAAAGGCAAGAATAGCAAAGACAAGTTGCAAGAACTTGTTGCATTAGGTATCAGGCTTATATAAAAGTTACAGTTATAAAACAGTATTGAAAAATAAATTAGCCAGGCGTGGTAGCACGCACCTGTAGTTCCAGCTACTTGGAAGGTTGAGGCGGAAGGATCATTGGAGCCCAGCAGGTTGAGGCTGCGGTGGTCAGGAGCGGCCACTGCACTCCAGTATGAGCAACAGAGTGAGACTCCAACTCAAAAAAAGAAAAGAAAAGAAAAGAAAAATATACGAATGGAATAGAACACATTCAGAAACACACACATATGTAAAGACTTTATTTATGATAGAGATTCCTTTAGGAAAGGAGGAATAGACCACCTTTTCACTAAACTTTGCTGGGTCTACTGAATATACCTATGGTGAATAAAAGTGTTTTTGATCCCTCATGGCAGTAACAAAATAATTTCACCTGGGCTGTAGATTTTAGAGCTTCTAGAAAACACACTATCTTCCCTACCTTCAAATGGGTTGGAAACTTGAATGATCATTTCCAAAATATGATATTTAAATGACTAATACACATATAAAAAGATACTCAAGAGGAAACTGCAAATTGAAAGAACTGTGAGATGCTGGTATATATTCTCCAGAATAGTTAAAATTAGACAGACAATAGAAAGCTATAGCAAAAATAGGGGGTGTTGATCATTGCTGCTGGGTCACTGCTGCTGGGAATGCCAGCTAATCCCACTGTTTGGTCTCTTCTCCTAAAGCAACTCATCTCTTTGGGATAGTCAACAGAAATAACATGTGTATATATGCCAAAAAGCACCAAAAGATGCCAATTAAAGCATAGTTCCTAATAGCCAAAACATGAAACAATATATTGGATAGGTAAATTGATAAGCAGCATAGCTGTAAAATGGGATATTATATAGCAATGAAGTGGATATATTATTGCTACATGCTGAGACATGAATGAATTCACAGAAATATAACAAGCAAAAAAAAACCTCATATGATTTTCCTTACAATAAGTCAGAAACCAGAGAAAACAACTATAATGCTCAATATCAGGATGTTGATCGTACTTTTAGAGGAGGAAGAGGATTGTAATTGGAAGGAGGTATGAAAGAATGCCATCTTGATTCCTGGTAATAGTCTATCTCATAAGGTTACTGGAATTCTATCACAAGTGAATTGCAGTTGCATCACAAGTAGAAGTTCACTAGTGATACTCATTGAGACACAGATGATGTTTTGTGCACTTCTCTGTTTTTCTGTAGTATCTATATTATTTTAAAATGTTTAAACAGCTAATCAATTATGCTTACCAAAGTTCCAAGAAACCCAGAAAAAAAATGAAAAAAACTTTACTACTCTGTTCAATAATATTGGTATATTTGATCCCCAACAGGATAAATACAATACAGAAAGCAACAAGGAAAAAAGCTAAAAGACAATCTATTGTTACATGCAGATACAAAATGTAGACAAATATGTCAAATATAAGGAAATATAACAAATATAAACAAATTTTATCTAGTAATAAATAACTTGTTAAAATAATACTAAATCCTCAACAAATAAAATGTATCTCAAAAATGCAGGGATGATTCAAAGTGACAAGATCTATTAATATAATTAATTAACTAATTATAAGAGAAACAATATATGACCATCTCAAAAGAGAATAAAATATTTTCAAATGAATCAATACTCATTTGTAATAATTATTTGAATGAAATAATAATGGCCCAAGACTTGTTTCTCTCTCTCTCTCTCTCTCTCTCTCTCTCTCTCTCTTGTTTTGTTTTAAAGCAAATACAAAGAAAGGCAATGAAGATTTTGAAGGACAAAATTTAGGAGGCTTTTTTAAAACCTTGGCGTTGAGAAGGCTGTCAAGATTGACAGATTATCTTTTCACAAAAAATTAAATCTGCTTTATGAAAAAGATTCAGCAGCTAAGATAAAAGACAAATGACAAGGTGAAATAACTGAAACATATATAAAAGAGCAAACATTCTTATCCAGATATACATATATATGTGTGTATATTTGTATATATGTGTGTATATATCCAACAATCCAAGTAAAATGTGTATCTCAAAACAAAATTGTCCAAAAATTAACAGACAGTTCAACACAAGAAAAAATGGAAATAACAAATAAATGTAAAAAAGAACCTATACCTCAAAAAATTCAGGGAAATTTAAATTTTAAGAAGACACTTTAAAGAATTCAAAATACTTATATAATTTTTGAACATGTTTAGGCAAATGAGAACCATAGTACACCATTGGTAGCCAAGCAAACTTGTACAGCTTTTTGAGGGGGATTTTGCTAGTTTCTATCACAATTCAAAATTATCTCAGATTTCGATCTAGTACTCCACTTTTCGGTACGCACATCAAGAAGCTGGCAAAGAGATGTTAATTATGGCAATGTTTTTCATAACTGAGAAAAATTGGGGATAAAGGACTCAAATATGTTTTAATAATCAAATATTTATATGAATTAGGTTCATTCATGTTATGGAAAACTGTTCAGAAATGTAAAAGAATAAGGTAGATTCATAAACTCTGACATAGAAAGATCTTCAAAAGAGTTACTAAGTGAAAAATTTAAGTTATAAAACAATATTATTATCCCATTTATTTAAAAAGTAAGCAATTTATTCATATATTAAACACACATAGTGAATTTGTATTTTATTTGTAACTGTATAGAACAAAAGTTCAGAAGATATACTTAAATGGTAGCAAACACAGTGATGTGATCAGTTCTTTGGAGAGGAATAATATTGGGGTAGTGTAAAGTGAGATTTTCACTATTACTCTATCTAGCTACATATTGCTTCAAATTCTAAAATAAATTGTTTTTTTGCACCGTGTGTGTAATTAAAATATTAACTATATATAGGGGTGAAAGTATTACTGTAATACTGTGCTGTGGTATAATATAAGATTTGTGGTTTTATCAGCTCCCTGTGGGGTTTTTTTTTCAAGACTCCAATCTTGAAATTTTTTGTGTTTCATAAAGAATCATCTCTGGAATCAAATTATGAAATTCCAACCTGAAATACCAGTTTTAAGTAAAGTGTCTAATATGAAAAAGTAGTAAAGAGCTGCAGTAAACATAAATAGCAAGTAGGATATTCTGTTCAGTTGAATTTGGCATCTTAGAATGGTTAGAATATCAAAGAATTTATAGATTACTCTCAGAAAGATCGCTACCTTATACTGTGGTATAAAAAGGGCTCTACATTCCACTTGGTGTTTATTGTAGGATCAGGGACCTACATGGAACATTCCATCTTCCACCTCTTCATTCCCTACTTCCCTTGTTATTCTGGCTACATGGAGAGAGTATTGACTTTTGTTCCAAGCATCTGTCTCTCTTAGTGGGACTCCCCTTCTGGACCTGAGGGACCTTGAGCAACTAGTTTGTGTGCCAGCAGTTATGTATTTTTGGATGATGAAAATTGATTTTCCTCCTCTTAGCAGGTGCTGTCTCTGAGTGAGCCTCTCCCCTCACGACCTGTGCAGACTGTGCCATCAATAGTAGGGGAGGGACATTCAGAGCACTCAGCAAACAGTACCTGAGGGGCCCAGGAATGCCTTGTAGCAAAAGAAGGGAGCATTAAAAAAAAAAGTAGCAATAAACTTAGTTTAGAAGTGTTCTTATCCTTGATATTTTCTGAACAAGTTCAGTATCAATATGCATTTTCTGGAATTGTCAAAATCAACAGACTTTCACGGAGGACCTACTGTGTTCAGAGTTTGAAATGGGTCATTTTTGTTAAAAGAGTAATGGGAAGATGTCTCTTAAGAAAAATAAAAATAATAATGAAGGATCTCAGTGATGGTTTAACTTATGTGTATTACAATGCCACCTATAATATATCTGTTAAAACACAAAATTAAGTCTTATTATGCTCGGATCTGTTATATACCCGTGAAAGACTGGATACAGAGATGAGGTTTTTGTTGGCACACATTGGGCAAACTCAGAGCTTTTGAGTCAGGGAATGAATACAAAAGTAAATGTTGTGCTTGCATATAGAATGGGCTTGGGATTTTGAATCTACAGGATAATCAGTTAGAAAGTTATTTCAAGTTCCTAAGTCTAAGTTGTTAAGTGTCTGCATGAGTGTATCATGTCTGTGGGAACCGGGGAAGGGCTACATGCAGATTGGAAAACAGAAATCTTTCTAAAAGATGAGAAAAGAGAGTTTTTAAAAATTCCCAGTATTTTTAGTTTGTTAAAGAAGGTGAGGTTTGTACTGAGGAATGTAAATTAGTGATAAATGTTAAGACCTCGGGAGACTGGGAAATGAAGGGTGTACTCAGAGTTTACACTCATTGGGCTGGGCTAAATACAAAACATGTCCTTCAGCAGTGACATCACAAAACAAGCATACAGTCTGCAATGACATTTTACAAGGCAGTTTCTAGGAGAAGCCACACAAGACAGTAGTTCATCTGGATATCCAGAAGGTGTGACTGCAGGAATCATCCTAATACCCTGTTATGTTCTAGGTTAATTCTTTTCCTTTAAGTACTCAACTGTTGCACGGGCTATAAATAGTAGCTCCTTTCCTTGTCAGAGGAAAAGGTAAAAAACAGAACAGGCGAAGGAGGAAATTTTTTTGATGCTTCAGATAATTATATGACATGGAGAAATTCTAGAGATGATCAAAGAAAATTTGCAGAATTAAAATCCCAGAAAAACATTCAGAAAAATCACAAGAAAGTAAAATCAGGATTATGTAAAGAAGACACAATGCAGCCAGGTGTGGTAGCTCACCCCTGTAATCTTAGCGTTTTAGGAGGCAAAGGTGGGAGGATGGCTTGAACCCAAGAGTTTGAGACCAGCCTGGGCAACATAGCAAGACCTCGTCTCTACAAAAAATAAAAAATAAAACACTTAGCTGAGAGTGGTGGCATGTGCCTGTGGTCTCAGTTATTCAGGAAGCTAAGGCAGGAGGATCGCCTGAACCTAGGACACCAAGGTTGCAGTGAGCCATGATTGTGTCACTGCATTCCAGGCCAGATGACAGAATGGGACCCCAGCTCAAAAAATAAAATAAAATATAAAATAAAATAAAGAAGACAAAATGCAAAGGATACAAGAGGCACCTCAATGATGTCCCATGTCTAGTTAGTATGGGACAAATGTACCATGAGTAAAAATCAGCATTTATTTCTAATGATTTGAATTTGAGGACCAGGAAACAGGACTTACTTTGCTAGAAAAGTGTTTAGGTCACTAAAATTAAGTAAGGATGACCAAGGCCTCTAAAGATAATTGGAAAGAGAAAAGCAAAATTGCCCAGCAAAAAATCTGAGGAAAAGGTACTAAGGGGGAACACAGCAAGCGGTAGATCCAAAAAAAGAGTACACCGGGTTTCCAGTAATTTTTTGGAAGAACGACATGGGCTTTCATTTGTTAATTTAACAGGTGGCTGAGAGTGGATAGTGAACACTTGAGTTACAAAATTGATGCACATTTGTAACAAATGGACCACTCTGGTGGAGGATGCTGATAATGGGGGAGGCTATACCTGTATGGGGGCAAAGAGTGTGTGGGAGTCTCTGTACTTTCAGTTCAGTTTTGTTGTGAATCTAAAAATGCTCTAAAAATAAAATCCATTTAAAAAATTGATGCGATCATTTAAGAACATAAACTTGGTATGTGACTTGTGATTGGAATATACACATAGAAGGGCAAATCTACCTGACTGTAGTTTACGTACAAAGTCTTGAAGATTAACTGATTCCTTGCATCAATTAATATTCATTTTTGGGGGAATTGATGCACTGGAAGAATAATAAATGCATATTATATGAAATATATGTGATGTATAAATATAAATAGAATTCGTAAATATCTGAAATATATGTTTCACGTTTCTGGATCCCACATCTTAAGGGCACGTTGCAAAAGAGAATGATCATTCAAAGGACCACAAACAGAAGAGTGTCTTATTTGGCAGTCATTTCATGTAAAAAAGGGAAAAACCCTTGTGCTGCATGATTGCTTTTTCATATATTTGAAGAGCTGTGTGTTGAGGAAGGACTGGCCTCTATATCACACTAGAAGGCAGAACCTGAATCAAGAGTTTAAACTAAGTGTAAAGTCAAGCTTTCTTTCTAATGATAAAAGCTTCTCCACGTTGGAACAGCCTTCCTGTGAGGTAGAGATGTTTTCATCACTAAGAGTGATCAAGCTGATATTGGGTGATCCCTGCCAAAATTGCTGCAGAGGATTCATTTGTTGGATGAGAGGTTGGACTAGGTTAATCTTCAGTTCATTCCAACTTCAAAATGTTGTTATCATAAGAAAATAAATTAAAATCTGACTACTTTGGAATGTGGTGGCTCATCATGTATGGTTTACAACTTGTCTATAATAGTAAGTGAAAGAGAAGTTATATACACATACAAGGAATGATCTATCAGAAGAACGGTAGAATAAGAGAATATAGTACCCCATTGAGAACTAAGAAAGGTATAATACTTGTTTAAACAATTGAGATAGATATTAGACAGAGATGGACAGATAGACAAACAGATAGATATAGATATAGATAGATGATAGATATGCAGATGGGTGTAGAAATAGCTATGGATAGAGATTGATACTATTCATTATTTACTAAACAGATCTCATTTGCTCTAAAATAGCCAGATATCATATTGCATCTTCCAAGGAGCAGTTCTTGAAGTGACAAGGGAAGGGTTAATCTTTTGTCCTCAAAGCTCACAGGAATGTTTATCAACATCTGCCCAGGCCTCCTTTCTTCCTTTTGGTGAGTTAAGTCAGTCTCTGCTTTGTTTGACGCTGCCCATTTGAGGAAAGCTTATCCCTGACCTTCTGCCAGAGAGACTGATGACAAGGACAGTTTGCACTAACCTTGACATTCACCAGGGTAAATGGCTTTTTCCACAAGTAGTCGGCAAACAAGGAGAGCCAGTCAAGAGCTAATGAATCTGCACCTGAGAGAAACTGAACAACAATTGTGCTTTTAAAGAAGAAAAGAGTCCTTGGAAGGTGCGGACCCATCTGGTGCTTAAAAGGTTCAGGGGAAATTAACTCTTTTTGTCAATGCAGTTTGAAAATAAATAAATAAAAACAACCTTTGGTCTTAAAACCTGCCACAAGGGGGTCCTATATAAGTTTGTCCATCCATTCCTCCAATGAACCCTCAGTGCCATCCTGTGGTGTCCCAGGAAGATGGAATTATGTTGCCCAGTGACCATGATGGGAAGGCAGATTTGTTCAACCCACTGCTGATGCCGGTCAGCCCAAGTCCTCCTCATTGAGTTCAAGGGCAAGAAAATGTGAATCTCATTTTTAAAGCAGATCCACTATGTAGGCTATTTTTTTTAATCCACAAAATACAATACGAAATGAAATTTTCCTGCCATGGACAATCACACTAATTTTCCCCCAAAGAATCTCTGTGACCAGATATGAATACCACTGGCTAAACTAAAAATTGTAGTCCTGTGATATTTTCCTTATAAATCCTAGCTCCTTACCCTGTGGATTCTGCCCTTTTCTCTCAAATATTGACAACTCTGTTTTCAGTGTCTACATGTTACAGTCTCATCTATATCATTTTGTTCCTAATACAAACCTACTCAGACTATTCTTTATTTAGACTATGTATAACTTACTAGACTTGTAATGAGTTATTCAAGGTATGAGACATTTTTTATTCACCACAATATGCGGCTCAATGATAAAGAGCTTGCATGGAAATATAAGCTGATGCTTTACAAAAATTGAGCAACCATACAGTGCCAAACTTCCATCAATATTTTTTGCTCATTATTATGTAAAATCAGTACTGATTTTCTCACCTAAATGACTTTGTCTACCAAACCAAAGGAGTTTCTATATTTTCATTTTTCTGTTCTTTTTAATATCATTATTGAATTATACTTAAAGAAAACGTATCCATTATAAGTGTACAATGAAAGACATTTTAGAAAAATGACACGTCTATGCAACCACCACTCAGAGAAGAACTTATACATTATCAATACACCAAAAGCTTCCCTAGTGCCCTGTAACAGTGTCCTTTCTTCCAAGATGACTCCTGTGTAAAATTCTTGCAAGAGAGATTAGTTTTCTTAGTTCTGAATGTTATCAAAAAGATTCCTACAGTAACTACTCTTTTATCTCTAAAGTTTTTTTGCTTTATATTTGTAAAATTTGTCTATATGGTGGAGTATAGCTGTAGCATGCTCATTTTCAGTGGTATATAAATTTTCATTGTATGAATATACTACTTATTTATCCAGTCTCCTATTTTGATGAACATTTGGGTTGTTTCTATTTTTTAAATTTTTGTTTGTAATTAGAAATAATGCTAATGAATACATTTTGATATGCGTATACATTCCTGGTGGAAGTGAAATTGCTGGATCAAAGGTAATGCATGTATCAGCTTTAGTAGATAGTTCTCAATTTCTTGTTTTCTTTTTCTATAATCTGGTAACTATTTTAATATTTTATTCTTACACTTAATTATATTTCAGTTATACATCCTTTTGTTATTCTTTCAGTTTTTACTTTAGACATTGCAATATGAATCCTTGGCTAATTGCAATTTACTGTAAGTTAGTATTTTACTCAGTTTTCTGAAATGCAAGAGGTAATTTAACATCATTTATTTCTCTCCCAAAATATATGCTACTGTTGCCTTTAATTTCTCTACATTTTAAATCCCCAAAGAATAAATTTTTAATATTTTATTTATTTAGTACTTACATAGGTTTATTCACATATTTACCATTTATCATCTCTTAATTTGTTCTCGAACCTCCAAACTCCTTCTGAGGTTATTTTCCTGCCTTCTGTGGAACATTTTTTAATAATTCTGTTGTTACAGGTCTGTTGATAATAATTTTTCTCAGTTATTGCTTGTCTGAAAATATTTTTCATCAATGATGTTTTTGAAAGAAATACTACTGGGTTTAGAACTATAATTCATTCAACAGATATTCTTCTCCAACACATTCAGATTGCATTCTATTGTTCTTTGGCTTCATTGTTTCTCTTGAGAAGTCAGTTGTAAATTTTGTTATTGCTTGTATTTTCTCTTTGTCCTTGGTTATTAGCATTTTTACTATGAAGTGACTAGAATTGTTTTTCTTTGAATTTATTCTGCTTTTCGTTCACACTGTTATGTACTTTTGTGACTTGATGTGTTCTCTAATTTTTGGACAAGTTCTATCTACTTTCCCTTTAAAAATTTATTTTGTCCTTTCTATGACACTAATTGCATTAATATTAGAACTTTTCATCATGTTCCATATGTCTTAAATTTTCCCACCATGCTTTTATCTGGTTACTTTTTTCTATTCCTGCTGTGTCTAATGTGCAGTGAATACATCTACTGGATTTTTCACTGAGTTATTATATTTTTAAATACTATGATTTCTATTTTATCATTTATTGTAGAGTCATCATCTGTTCTCTTAAATATATTAATCACGCTCATATTAAAGTCCTTGAACTTTAACTCCAGAATCTGAATCATTTCTATCTTTCTATTTCTTTCTTCTCTTGGTTTCCAGTTATTTGATCATATTTTTTGGTGTGCACAGTTATTTTTGCCTGGCATTATATATGTTAAAAAATTATAGAAGATCTGTATAATATTATCTTCCTCCAGATCATATTTACATTTCTTTTGGCAAGTATTAGAATATGGGAAGACTTTCTTGAGATCAAGAATTGTCTTTTGGGGGAAGGGAAGGAAGGAAAGAAAAAAAAAGAATTGTCTCTTAGTTGAATTTCACTCTTTCTCTTTCTGAGGGTAGGTCTATTTGTTTTTTAGGGTTCTCAACTGAAAGCCTCTATGTTCCCAGATTACTCCAACTTGACAGGCTCACCTCCAATTTTTTGTTTTCCAAACACCATATTCACAATAGTTTTGCCAAGTTATCATTTTCTATTTGACTTCCCTGACCCTTGCCACTTTTAGTCTCAGAATTGGCAAAGATCTTGAGAAGAAAAACAGTATCAAATGTTGAACTTATATGTTTATACTGCCTTTTTATCTGATACTTTGACCCCTTAAGACATGGCTGCTTTTGTAGCAGAAAAATCTATATTTCACCACTAGACTCATATGACTACTGAACCACCATTTTATTTTTGGCTTTCTTTGGCCTTGAGTCATTTATTTACAGTAAAATGCCACAAGGAGAAAGTAAAAGACAATGTCAGTTCACTTCAATGTTTTTTTCCCCTCCAAAATTATAATCTCTTAAATCCTGGATTTCTCAGCTGCTTTGAAATAGCTATATTTTATAGGTTTCTTTTCTGGCTTTTGTAGTTATCTGTCGAATGTTTGGTCTGATATTGTCTACTCTTCATATCCAGGTGATTATTAATGTTTGCATATTCAAATGCTATTTCAAGCAATAAACACTGGGTACTTTCCTCAACTGAAAGGATAAAGAAAAGGAGCAAGTAACATCGTGTAATGTTTTTATAACACTAGGAAAAAATAGAAAAGATTGGGCAGATAGAATTTCTGTGAATTAACATTTGTATACATATTCAAATAATTCAAACAAATTTGATCTAGAAATAATTAGTTCACTTTGTTAGAAAAAGTAAGAAACTGCATTAAGAGAAGCTTGGAATCTTACTCTAGGATCTGCTGGTAAAAATCAGAGTTGAGGTTAATCTCAGGCTTCCACACTTTCAGTAGGATGCCCTTTCCACTAACCCAGGTTTAACTTGTTCTTCAGAGTTCTATTGTTCAATAGAAGTGTTTCACAGAAATCAGGAAATATATATTTCCATTTTAATGAAAAGAAGCTCTGTGTTTACCCTTTCTTGATACTATTTTGTTTGGGAAAAAAATAGCCCTTATAAAAATAGTTTGAAAGTCAATTGTGCCATCATATCTCAAGATTAAGACTATTTTTGTAAACAGAGATATGTAAAAGATTAGAATTTCCTTCCAATTATTATGTTAGAAAGAGAGATGAAGCAGCTCTGCTGGATATCAAAGGACAATGTGACACGAGGCAATTTATTTTAATTTCCCTGAGTTTCAGTATACCCATCTGTGTAGTAGATAGCAATTCCAGCCTTTACACAAAGTTGGCTAAGGAAATAATATACATTTGTTTATTCTTCTATAACAACTTAATTTTAATTTTGTTAAGATGGCAGAAATGTAATGTCATTCATTATGAGATGTCCTTCTTTTTTCATGACTCTTTCTAGGTTCTAGGAGACTTATTTAGTGCCATAGTCTCATTGTGGGAAAAAGAGGATTGAGGGTATATGATTGCTGATGATATGCATCCATAAAGGCAACATTGAGACAGGCTTTGTCCTGTGTGGTCCTTTGTGGGCACTCTACACAGGTTGCAGCTAATGCACACCTCCACGACATCTATATTTGCAAGTCTCTAACTCCAGTGATTTTCTCTACTACTTTCATGTTCTAATGTTACCACTGAATGTGGTAAACTCTTAAAGGGGTGATCTAGGTCTTGCTATCCTAGATACAGCATGTAGACATTCTTTTTGTTGATTTTATCTTGCTTTAGCCCACCCTACATAATGGAAAACAAGCTACCTATATCTTCAAATGCCACAAATCTAAGGATGTCATTAATTTTTCAGGGTTTGACACAGAGTGCGGGGCATTGGCCTTCTCTTTCTTTGGGATTTGCCGACTTTTAAGCATCCATTGTTTCCTCAGTCCAGGTCATGGGATTGTCTCAAAGTATGGAAAGTTTAGTTGTTTTATCATTAAGGTTATTTCCCAATTGATAATGTATACTGAGTCATTCTGTTGCTTTAAGGGGTTTAGCCTTTGAAAATCAAAGCTAGAAAAACACTGCCCATCTTTTTCTTTTTACTGTCACATATCTTCCCTAAGGCAGAAGAATATTGGAGAAACTGGGGAGGATGAGCCGTTAAAGAGACAGATAGATAGATTAGACAGATGATAGATAGATGATAAATAGATAGATAGATTATAGATTTCTCATATAATGTGTTTCTTCAACTAGATATCTAAATTTACTTCTAGTTTGACAATTTTAAGATATAATAAAATAATAGTCCCATGGTGCCTTTTGCTGAGGACTTACTTGGCCAGGTTACCATGCTAAGCATTTTGCATGTATCAATCATTTTTAATCTTCCAGTAATTCTAAAAAACAAGTTTTGTCTTATCTTTTTAAATTTACAAATTTAAAAAAAAACTAAAAGTTGAAAAAAGTTAACTAAAATCATGGCATTAACAAGTGGCAGAGACAGTATTCTAGTCTAGGGTTATCTTACCTTACCACTTATGCTCTTAATCACTTTAAGCTAAATCTTGGGATTCCACAACCTGTGTCAGAATATATTTAATTGTGTTAAGCAGATGGACAGTTATAAAAAAAAAGCAGCAAGGCATTAGGCCAGAATTTAGCCTGTGATAAGTAATTGGCACACATGCATTTAATCTTCACAGCAAAATTTAAAAATTGTACTCTAATTATCTTCATTTTATCATTGAAGAAACTGAGGCACAAGAAAGATTTGAACATAAGCAGTTGGGTTCCAGAGTGCATAGTCTTAACCAGTGTATTTTGCTACCTCTTCCATGAAACAACAACAACAACAAAAAAAAAACCCAGAAGGTTGGTGAGTACCCCTAAGGAAAAGCCTGCCATGTGGTAGACAAATGTGTAACTCCTTCAACTCCTCATGGGATCCTCCTATCCATGACTTCTAGTGCCTGAAGGCTTACCAAGCAAAACCGCATATGAGGGAGAGGATGTTTCATTTCCCTCCAGAACAGTTGGTTCTCAACAGCATGCTTTCTGGTTTGAAATTTGAGGATCTCCAGACAGACAAACTCCACAATCCAGCAAAGCTCATTCTAAATATTAGCCAAATAAACAACACCTTAACCATAAGCACAGAGCTGATTTATGGCTCTCAATTCACCCTTTCATTTTTATGACAGGGTATAACACGAATAACAGAGAAGGCAAAGAGTCAAGGAGCCACCTGACTCCAAAGGCAGTTTTCCTGACTATTTGCTCTTGTATCCCTCTGCAGCCTGAATCTTCCTAACACCGTTTTATATTGAGTCTTTTGTCTACCTTTATTCCCCCCATCCTCATTTTCTTTATTGGGGTTGTTTGGGGTGTGTGTGTGTGTGTGTGTGTGTGTGTGTGTGTGTGTGTTTGTGAATACATATTTATAAAAAGTAAAATATATTGCAGTTTACAAAATAAAGTCATAATGAAAGGAAACAAATTTTGATTTTTAATACACTGGTTTCAAGCTAATATATCATATTGTTCATCATAAAGAGGTCATTACCTGGACCTCTATCTCTGCAAACTTTTCTTTTCTTCAGCCACAGGAAGCTGCCTGCATGCTGCAGTCATTCCCAGAAACCAAGACTTCTCTCTGATAAATGTCTGTGATTGGACTCAATCATAAACCATTCTCCAATCTTTTTGACTGCTTACTCCCTGTAAAATATAGCAGTGAAATAATAATCTGATTCTGTAAGTAGATCTCACCTGGGATGGCTTATTATACTTAATGGATTGAAACAGAACTTTGGCAAACATTATAATTATATTGACTTATTTGTTCCCTACTTCCTTTTACTATTAAAGGACATTGATGCTATTGAGTTGCCATGGGTGTGCCAGCCTAGAAACTGATTCTAGATTCTTGGCTATGGTCATTTTGCACCATAGTCAGACAGAGGGTGTTCTGATAGAGAATCTAATTATTTTCTGCTATTATCTCTTGGGTGGAGTCAAGTTTATCAAAGGACCCTGGTGATTTTAAATACAGACTACTCTTGGTTAATTGAGTGGAGATTATTCATGTGATGTTCTTCCTGAACCTAACATCTCTTCTCAGATTGGCATAATTTGTTTCTATCCCCTGGTGTCTAGGAACCGTCAAAGACTTCCAAAGTTGTTCTAAAGTGATCTAACTCTGTTTCTGGATCACCATCCTCATAAAACCCACCATTCAAAGGAATAATAGAAGGCTTGTTTATTTGCTAATATGCTTGTCAATAAGCCTCTGCTACAAGTCACCTATATTACATTTGCAAGGAGAGTATCTCCGCAAAAGTCGAAACCTCATTTTACCCTGGGTTCTGACACTTAGTGGATGGATGGTCTTGAACAAGTCACTTGATCTTTCTGGATTTCAATTTCCTCATAGGACTTTTCCGTCTCTAAAACATTCCTTAGGACACCCTGGAAACCTCAGCGATTTTCCTCATCACATTTAAAACCTTATCTGGTCACCATATCACATGTCATCTCATCAGAGGATCTGAGGGATTCATCCTGTGGTTTAGATGCCTAGCAAGTGCTTAGAGCCCTTTGGACTGTTCTCTACGCCCCTCAAAAAAATGATTCTGAGCTGCATTGAGGACGCTGCCTTGCAAGCCTCCATCTTTCTTCTTTTCATACAATGAGCCTCAAATGTTGATTACATTCAGATCACACTAAAATTTTTTCATCCATTTAAAGAAAAATATGCTCTTCATTCTTGAACTCTGTAGTTTTTTTCCACTAGAACTCATTTGCCTTTTCCCAACAGATACTATATTTAGCCAGTTTGCAAAAACTAAATTTTTGGTGTCACGGCACATTTGCTCAAGGTATTTATTTATTTTTAAACTACAATAAGCTAATATTTGCCAGTGAAGGATCCTGTTTGAGGTTCAGTGATGCAACTGGAGATACTGGCAAGGGAATTCTCGTTCTGTTAGCTAGCCTCCTGCTGATGGCTAGGGATTCTAAATTGCACAGATTCTCTCTCTGCATTGAAATCTTATACAAATAGCTTTTCAATAATTAGCAACATTTTTTCACATACATAAAAGCATTGTAAAGTTATGAAAAACACTAATGTTATTTTAATTGCCTTTAAGTTCCCTATGGGAGTTAGATTTCATATGGATACCCTTTATAATAGTCACAGTTGGGAGGACACATCTAAGTCCAGAGAGAAACACCTTTTAATTTCTTTTATTTCTTTCAACTGCCCCCTATTCCCTGTTCAAATACTTGTTTACCCTTTTTATATATAAATTCCTACCTGAGGGCTAGCTTAATTTTTTGGAAAAGATGTTAAATGGGAAGTCAAATACATTCATAAAAAAATAGCTAAGAATAGCGGATGGAGGAAAGCTAAAAGGTAGAAGTGAGATGCATTCTTACATCCACAAAACTAGATATTAGGCAAATATGTGGTCAACTGCACTCTCAAAATGCAGGTACAACTTTTTCCTTCATAACAGTGTCATGAAACATACAATTAAAGTTTTCCCCTTGAGATCACTTTTGTAAAAACCATCAGAAATTTGACAGAATTATTGGAATTTTCTGACTACTTTGGATACAATGCACTGGGAATACATAGTTGAATTGTCAAGCAGAAACTGGGAATGCATTTCCATCTGATGAGGAAGGACTCAGCAACTTCTAGTTGGATCTTACACACAAATCTCCTGGTCCCTCCCCCAGATCCCCACTAAAGAGGACAAATCAAGACTCAAGACTGATGGCTAAAGGAGCTTGTCCTGTTCCCACCTTGCCGGAGTTGCCATCATCTGTCTCTTTCCCATAGACTGCATGGCCTCTCTAAAACTCATCCTTCTGTCTTTGCTTCTCCCTTCACCTCAGTCCTGGGCCATGGGGAGTCAAATAGAGTAAAAAAAAAAAAAAAGATGGAAAGTTCCCTTCCTCTTTGACTCTACTCTTCTGAATTTCAAACAGAAATATTCTTCAGGGCAGTATTCTTGCTGTAGGATGAACAGCTGTTGGCAAGAGACTGACCTTGACTAAGAAACATTCTTGTTGACCTGTGTCAAATTCCAGAGGCTTCTCGTGTCTCCAGATCTGACTTACTACACATTTCCCCGGGCTGTGGGACTATGGCGAGATGCTTGGAACTTCCACTGCCCAACAAGTGGTATTGTGAGTGGAGGGAGGATATTAAACTCTCTTGATGGATATTCTGCCAGAGAGAAAAGGGGCATGTGTGGCAACATAAATTCTAACTCTGAACATATTCTCCCATAAAAGCTGGGTGATAATATTTTATGGTACTGTGACTAACATCATATCACAGCTACATTATTGTAGGATTGGGAAACTTCAACATTATGAGTTACATGGAATTTCAAAAGGAAAAAAAAACATTTTGAATTCTAAATAATCGAGATATAAAGAATTTACAATACTTTTACAGCTTTCTGTAACATATTTGGGAACAAAATAAGCAAGGATTCAAAAAATCAATAGTTATAGTATAAAAATGCAGTTGATATATTTTTAGTTTTTAAAAATAATATTGAATGTTTGAATAAAATTTTATATTTACACACACACACATATCTATATATACATACACACACATACACACACACATACAAGGCACCCTTATGCCCCTCATTTAATCTTTCAAACTGGGTTTTTATTTATTTGTTAGAAATTAACAAGAAACCTGGCATTGTAGCTTAAATAATTCAAACTTTTTTTCCCCTCATAAAACAGGATGTCTGTATTAAGTGTCTGCTGATATTAACTCAACTGCTCAATGATGTAAGGCCCAGTATCTCTGCAGTTCTTTTTATTTTTTCTCAGTTATAAAAGCTGCTGATGTTCTCAGTATTACATCAACATTCAGGGCAGGAAGTAATGGAAGAAGGGAAGGAGTAATGCCAGGTTCTCTGTATTTTTTATAAGAATATAAATTTCTTCCAGAAGTTACTCTTCCTACCAACAGACTTCCATTCATGTTTTACCAGTCAAATAGTGTCATGTAGCCAGTGACCTGCATATGCAAAGAAATTTGAGAAAGTGAGTATCTAAGTTTTTCCAGCCTCTATAGTCGTGATGAAGTTGACGTCATTTGACAGTGGGGTTAAATTGGAGAATTAGTGGGACCTTACATAGGAGACAGCCACCTAATAGACAAGAAAGGATTAATTTATATGGTAGAATTTTCTACATGCCTGAGTGCCAGATTGGGAATAAGGAAACTCCAGTTCTAATTCTGGCTCCACTATTCCCTGATTTTGTGATCTTGAGCAAGTGACTTGATTATGCTGGGTTCTTGATTTCTTGCTTGTCTATAGACACAAGATTAAGAATCTACAACCTTTAGGTCCCTACCAAATATTATGTTTTAGGATTGTAAGGAAGATCTAATTATATACAGCTATTCAGTGGAGTGATCAATGTGAGAACAAATTTAGTGTATTTTCTCCTGGATCTCTGTGTTTCTTCATGGACATAGCTCAAGAGTTCTCACAACTGTGTGGGGAAGTGAGAATAAGGTGACAAGGATAGACAGGGTTGGTAATTGTTAGAAGAAAAATAAATGAGGGCAATGTGATTGAAACCGATATTTCTTCCTCCAAGTCACAGAGAACAGAGGGAGAAAAGACTGTTAGGAGTTGATGAGGTTTCAAAGAAGGATACCAAAAAGAAACATCTAAAGCATGCTTGTCTAACCCACAGCTCACAGGCCACTTGTGGTCCAGGACAGCTGGTAATGTGGCCTCACAAGATCTTTTAACGTCAAGTGTTTTTTAGCGTTTATTCTCTTTGTGACCCCATGCATAGTTCCAATTGTGATGTTCACAATTACACCTTATTCGTGACTTTGCTTTTTGGCAGCACATATATTTGTGAGCAGCTACTTTCAGTTATAAAGTAATTGACGAGCACCTTGAGAACTCACTAAGAATTGTGACAACTTCCATCGAACCAGACATTTGTAAATTAGTTTCAGAAAAACAAGGTCAAATTTCCCACTAATTTTATATTAGTCTCATTTTTCCAAACTTTATAATAAAAAGGTTAAAAACAATAAAAGAAGTCTTATTATATATATATACATCACCTATATTATATAATTTATGTGTGGCCAAGGACAATTCTTTATCCTATGTGACCCAGGGAACCCAAAATGTTGGACACTCCTGGTCTAAGGGGAAGGAGATGGAGTGCCAGGCCCTTACTATGTTCCTCACGTAGCCCCCAGAATATTTGAGATGGTGAGTGCAGCCAGATGATAACTTGGTTCAGGTGAGGTTAGCTGGATGGTTCAGTTTAATCTGTGGAAAATCTTGGGTATAATCTAAATACAAATAAAATGATGTTTTAATTCAGGTTTTATGAACCTGCAAAAAATAAAATAAAATAATTTCTGAGAATTTGGGTGTACTCTGTGAACTATTAATATATGAAAAATGAGAATTACAATTCAAAAATAGATTGGGGGTATGATTTATATGATATATAAGGATATTTTTCTCCATGCAAGGGGTCTCTGAGATTATTTAAAATGTCAAACTTCCTAGATTTATATGTGTATGAATAGGTATAGTTAATTAATTACTCAACAGAAGTGGAGGTTGGAGGTAGATTGGAAAGGTAAATTGGATCACTTCCACTTGACTGTTAGTGATAAAAATGAAGATAAACGTGACCTGTAATAATCATGTTAGGGAAGATAGATATTTTGCATATATAATTTAAAGACTATGTATTTTTCTATTGTCCACTCATGTTTGAATAATAAATCTGGTTCTTTCAGGTGAAAGTACACTTGGATCCAAGTCTCTTCCATTATTTCTTTAATGCTCCACTTTACAACCGAGTATAGTTGGTATCGCGCACTACCACAGAGACAGAAAGAACTGAAAAGATCATCATTCCATTAAGGAAAGATTGTGTTCCAATATGGTTAATCATTCTCAGTAGAAATATATTTTGAAGTTCTTTTCAGACATAACTAAATTAAATTACTTTGGTTATAATTTAAAAATATGCCCTTAATTTAAATGAAAACAGAAATTGGTTGTGGATTATCAGATGTACAGCTGTCCTTCTTAGTGTGATAAGATGATATTTTGAAAATATTAACCATTTTTTTTGCAGTTATGCCTTCTAACTCGACTCTCTTCTAACTCTTAGGAGTCTGAGTGCCAGCTAGAGAATTTTGAACTTACCTCAAGGAAGGAAAGTGTTAACAAAGAAATAAGAAATTGTTCCCATTTTTTTTTGTTGAAGAACCTTAGACTCCAAAGGGGATGGAAAAGATTTGGGTTATACACAATAGACTTGGAAGGATACAAATGGAATCAGAGCAAGGCTTCCACTCTGAGACTAACTCGTCCCGATCAGAACAGGATGAGGATAAAAGGAAAAGCAGCAAGATCCTAGATGTTTTTGAGTTTGTGTGTCCTGCCCTTTTATCCTATTGGATTCAGGGAATGGGAATTCTCCCCACCTGATAGACTTGAAAAGACTAAAACTATCTTAGGTAGAGCCCCAAGAAGGGATGAAATGTCTTACCAAGGAAATATATCTTGTTTTGTCTTGGTAGATGTGATCTCATAGAGTTCTCATGTCCCAGTATGGCTTAAGAACAGTCCAATATTTCCAGAGAACACAAAAGGCATGCCATAGTACACAGTATATCTGAGCCTAAAGAACCACACAGACAGGTATATCCAAGCAGTGACAGAAGTTTACTGAAACATAAGTATTTTAGGGTTAAGGAGCATCTCCATGGTTATTAGGATATATAGAATGAGATGGAAGATCAGATACTTTCTTTCCCCACTTGGACTTGAAATAAGGTACTTACACAAAAACATAAGAAAAGAGTTTGTGTAAATTTAATAAGACTAAATTTTAATCACTCTAAATGAACCTGAGCTTATAATACAAATGAAATTAAACTTAAAAATAGATTTCTCATGAAATAAGTTTATAATCTAAGATTTTGTCTTACATTTATATTGTTTTAAAATATTGGGAAGCATTAAGGACCTCTGACAATCTGCTCAACCATAAAAGCTATGAGGACCCTGGTAAAGATTGTCAAAATCAACAATTCTAGAAGTCCGAAAAATAGCTGACAGCTTTTAGCAATCTTAGGAGAAATAGCTGATTCTTGGTAAGAACAGCAAGTTCATGACATTTTAACTCGCACTATTCTCATTGTCCCCTCCTTAGCTCTGTGAAAGCCTTGAAACCCAGCAACTTCACAGCTATGAAACTTGTGACAACCAGCAGGCTAACAACCTCTGGAGAGGGTCAGAACAGGTTTGGAGCGTCCCCAAAAATTTCACTTGCTGAGAATTGTCATTTTTTGACTTTCTGGCAATTCTTTCTTTTTATTATAAAGATGTGGGGTACAATTCAGGGTTAGATATACAAACATTGATCATGCAGTTACCCTTGTTGATGAGGTATGTCCCTCCCTCCCCTAGCAGTTTCCCTTAACTGCCAATCCCAATACCCCTCCCCTGACAGCTTCCCAATACTGCCAATTGCTTTCTTATAGCATTATAATTGTTCAAGAACATATGGAACTCTGTTCTTTGTTTCTGTGATAAATCACTGAGTATGATTGACTTAAAATCCATCCAGGATGCTGCAAAGTCCATATATTTGTCCTTCTTTATGGATGCATAATATTCCATTGTGTATATGTACCACATTTTTTAATCCAGTCCAGCTTCAATGGACAACATGGTTGGTTCCATGTTTTTGCTACTGTGAATAGAGCTGCAACAAACATACGTGTGAAGATATCTTTACCACTGGGGAGAGGAGAACCTATTCAGTAAATGGTGCTGGGAAAACCGGCTGACCACATGCAGAAGATTGAAACGGGACCCCTATCTATCACCATACACAAAAATTAATTCTAAATGGATCAAAGACCTAAATGTAAAACCTCAAACTATAAGAACCTTAGAAAATGCAGGAGACACCCTTATGGAAATTGGAACTGGGAACCAAGTCCTATTCAGAACCCTAAAGTCCTATACCTTAATAAATAAGATAGACAAGTGAGACCTCATCAAATTAACGAGCTTCTGCAAAGCAAAAGAAACCATCAAGAGAGCAAGGAGACAGCCCACAGAATGGGAAAAAATATTTACCAACTATATATCTGACAAAGGCCTAACATCTATGATCTACAAGGAACTCAAACACACCAAAAGGAAAAAACCAAACAGCCCCTTTAAAGTGGGCAAAAGACATGAATAGACACTTCTCAAAACAAGATATATGGGCGGGCAACAGACACATGAAAAAGTGCTCAGCCTCACTCATCATCAGAGAAATGCAAATCAAAACAACATTGAGATATCACCTAACCCCTGTAAAAATGGCTATCATTTCTGGCAATTCTTTGTAAAAGTCTATTGATGGGCCTGTCGTTTTTTATTATTATTATTTAAACAGAGAGTAATATTTTATTTCTTGATAGCAACATAATTTTAAATAAAACTTGCTGTACTTAAAATTAACCTTAATATTTTATTTTATTTTTATGTTCACCTTAGAGCTGTAGGGTACAAGTGAGGATTTAATATATAAGTAAGTTGCCTGTCTTTAATTGACCTGATTCAATGCTCACTCAATGAAAACATCCTTTCCTCTGATGTTTGTTGAAAACAATCAGCAGCAATTCTTTAAAATAGCAGTTGCCTGAAGTAAATATACAAGTCAAAGGAAACAAGAGGCAAGGCATAAAAATCAAAAAATGTTTTTAAAATAAAAAAATTAGATGCCTATAGGGCTCTTTAACTTATTCCTAGGACTATAGAAGGTATAGACCTGTGCAAGGCCCAGCTGTGTATATACTCCCCCCAACCCAGCCAAAAGAGAGAAAAGAAACTAAGAAGGGCCTAATCTCTTACTTCTGGCTGAAGTTGGGGAAATGTACAGTTGTTCACAGCATTCCCTTATACTTTCTAATTTGTATCTATGCTAGTTATGCTCCCTTTAACTCCTTATGTTAATAATTTGAGACGTCTTAGTTTCTTGGTCATTGTAACTAAAGTTTTATCAATTAACATCTCAACAAAATACTAGCAAACTGACTTCCATGATATACAAAATAAATTATACACCATGGTCAAGTGAGAATTATTTATGGAATGCAAAGTTGACCTAGTATCAAAAAATAATTCAAAAGGCATATTATATAGTAAAGACCACTGACCCCAGATAATCATCTCAGTAGACACAGAAAAAAGTGTCTGACAGAATCTAACACCCTTGCATAATAAAAACAATGAACAAAAAAGGAATAGAGGGAAATTGTTTCAATCTTTTAAAGAACACCTAGAAAAAACTCATGGCTAACTTCATTAATTAATGGTGAAGGACTGAATGAGTCTTCCTAAGACCAGGAATAAAAAAATGACATCTTCTTATCATGTCTGTTCAGCATTATATTGGAGATTATAGTCAGGGCACTTTTTAAAAAGGGTGCCAGATTAGAAAAAAAGGAATCAAGCTATCACTCTTCATAGATTATATAATTTCGTACAAATAAAATCCTAGAAACACACATAACCTAGGCAACAAAGTGAGACCCCCCTCATTTTTACAAAAAATGGAAAAATTAGCCTGGTTTGGTGGTGTGCACCTGTAGTCCTACCTACTCGGGTTGCTGAGGTGGGAGGATCACTTGAGCCCAGGAATTCAAGGTTGGCATGAGTTGTGATGACACAGTTACATTCAAGCTTGGGCAACAGAGTGAAACCCCATCTCAAAAAAGAAAAAAAGGTGAAATCAAAAATATTTTGGATAGTTTTGAGACGTGTGTGTGTGTGTGTGTGTGTGTGTGTGTGTGTGCGCGCGCGCGCACGTGCGCACACGCATGAGAACATGTATGTATGTGGAAATTAACAAAGCTGACTCTAAACTTCATATGCAAATGTAAGGGACCCAGAATGGCCAAAAAAACTTTAAAAAAAAACCAAAATTGGAAGATTTCACTTCTCAGTTTCAAAACTTACTGCAACTATAGTAATCAAGACAGTGTAGTACTTGCATAAGCACAGAATTATAGATCAATGGAGTAGAATTGAGAATTGAAATTTAAATCCAGCAAATGGACTTACATTACAGTCTGTTTATTTTCAAAAAGTATACCAAGAAAATATAATGGGGGAAACATCTTTTAAACAAATGGTGCTGAGGCTATGCATATACAAAACAATTAATTTGGATCCTTTTGTCATACCATATGCAAATATTAACTAGAAATGAGTCATAAACTAAATATAAGAACTAAATTTTAAATTCTTAGAAGAAAATATGGAGCTCCTTTTTTTTGACTTGGGTTAGGCATGGTTTCATAAACATGACACCAAAATCATGAGTTACAAAAGCAAAATAGACAAACTTGAATTAATCAATATTAAAGACTTTTGTATTTCAAAGCACATCATCAAGAAAGATAACCCACAATATAAAAGACTGATTAGAGATTTGCACCCGGCTTTATACAATAGTAATAATATAGTTTATATCTAATAATCTATACAACTCAACAATGAAAAGACGACTCCAAAACAGGCAAAAATATCTGAATAAATATTTCTCTAAAATACATACACAAATGGTCAGAAACCTATAAAGAGTTCAATTCACATTATTAGTCATTAGAGAAATTCAAATTAAAGCAAGATACTATTTTGCATCCATATGATGATTATAATCAAATAGACAATAACAACGTTGGTAAGGATATGAAGAAATTAGAACTCTCATTCAGTGGTGGTGGGATTGTCAAATAGTGCTGCTGCTTTGGAAAAGTTTGGACCTTCCTCAAAATGTTAAATAAAGATTTATGATATGACCTAGTAGTTATGCTCCTAGGTATATATCCACAATAAATAAAAAATATATATCCTCACCAAAAACTTGTATATGAATGATCATAGCAATATTATTCACAATAGCCAGAATGTAGAAACAATCCAAATTTCCACCAATTGCTGAATGGATAAAGAAAATTGGTAAGTCTATGAATTGAAATAATATTCAGAGTCGGGCTCGGTGCCTCAGCCTGTAATCCCGCGCCTTTGGGAGGCTGAGGTTAGTGGATTGCCTGAGCCCACGGGTTCGAGACCCGCCTGGGCAACTTGGGGAGACCTCATCTCTACAATAAATCAAAAATTAGCCGGGCGTGGTAGCGCGCGCCTGTAGTTCCAGCTACTTGGAAGGCTGAGGCAGAAGAATCACCGGAACCCAGCAGGTCGAGGCTGCGGTGGCTGGGAGCGGCCACTGTACTCCAGTATGAGTGACAGAGTGAGACTCCAACTCAAAAAAAAAAAAAAAAAAGAAAGAAAGAACATTCAGCAATAAAAAAGAATGAAGAAGTAATGCATACCGCACCATGGATAAACTTTGAAAAGATGAAAGAATGAAAGAAGCCTGTCACAAAGGACCACGTATCTTATGATTCCATTTATATGAAATATCCAGATGAGACAAAATAATAGACACAGAAGATTAGTGACTTTCAGGGGCTGGTAAGAGGGGGAAATGAAGAGTGACTGCTAATGGACACAATTTCTTTCTGAGATCATGAACACATTCTGACATTAGATAGTGGTGAGGGTTGCACAATTCTGTGACTGTGCCAAATAACCCCCTAAAGTATACAATTTAAAAAGGGTGATTGTTGTGGCACATAATTGTTCCATAATAAAACCATTATTAAAAAAAGAGTTGGCCTAACCTGCCCTGGATTTGCCATGCCCAGAGAGGTCTGGAGATCTGAAAGCCCTAGAAGTCATCTAAGGTGAGCAGTATGGGCATACAGAATACTGAAATCCAAACAATAGAAAACTGGGGTTCACCTGGTTCTAATTCATATCTTGTATATATCCTAAAAATTCGTCATAACATGTCTCTTAAGTGAGGAAAATGGAAATAATTTCATCATTAATCATCAAATTAGATCCCAGGGTAAAAGACAAATATGGAATCATACATAAGTGGCTTGCTGCGGAAAGTCTCATCTTTTCAATCCATGTGAGCATAAAATCATATATATCCCTGATACCTACTCTGTCTAAAACATAACATACTATCATTTCTTTAACCACATTTCTAATTATATAGGATATTTTACACCATATCACAACTGCTTCTATTTCTACTAGATGGTGAGCATCTCAAGGAGAGGAATCCTGTTATTCACTAACAATGACAGGTACTCAGAGGACATGCAGTATGTTTGTTGAATATTAGAATGAAATATAGTTTTAGATCTGATGATATGATAAGAGATAATGAAATCATTTGTTCCCAGACTTTAAAAATACTTTATAATCAGATATCAGAAGAAATGTGGACTTTTGCTTCTGGCAATGAAAGTAACTGGTACTAGACCCACCCTCTTGACACAAAAAGTTATAAAACTTGGCTGGTCTCAGTGGCTCAGCCTGTAATCTCGCACTTTGGGAGGCCAAGATGAGTGGATTGCCTGAGCCCGCGGGTTCGAGACCCGCCTGGGCAACTTGGCGAGACCTCATCTCTACAATAAAAATCAAAAAATTAGCCGGGTGTGGTAGCACACACCTGTAGTTCCAGCTACTTGGAAGGCTGAGGCGGAAGGATCGCCGGAGCCCAGCAGGTCAAGGCTGCGGTGGTCAGAGTGGCCACTGCACTCCAGTCTGAGTGACAGAGTGAGACACCAACTCAAAAAAAAAAAAAAGTTATAAAACTCAACAAAATAATTGAAGCAAATGTTTTCAGACTTTGGACAATAGGCAGCAGAGTACTTTGATCCCTGAGAAAAGGGAAACAAATGAGGTGAGCCCTATAATTATTCCAGCCTTTTGCCTGGAAACGCTTTCCAAATCAAGGTACAGGGGGAGAAATCCCAGCAGCATACTTAGCTATGGAGGCAGATATCATAATTGGAGGCAGCAGGAAATTTGCTGGGCTGGGCTCCAGAGAAAAGGGAGCTGTGCAGAGAAGGAGCACCAGAAATAAGCACAGATATACTTTTAAATCTCTGGCTTAATACCAAGCTGCATTTGAACATGGGGAAATCACACAAGGGCTGGTGAAGAGCAGCTTCTGGGGGAATCGTGGGTTGGATGGACAGCTAGTCCAGAGGTTACTCAGTGATAGAATTTCTGATCAGCCAGCGTGAAGAACCGAGCATCTTACGGAACATCCCGGGCATTCCTTGAGACTTTTAAAAAGTCACACATTAGGAGTAGGAAAAGTTTAAGACCTATTCTAGCAAAGCATTAAAATAAACCTTCAACTGCTCAAACAGATCTGCAGAAAATTAAGTGCCTTGTAGAGCAACACTAAATATTCTTTAAAGGAAGTAAACAAAAACTAGACTCTCAACAATGTAGCAATCTCAACATCTTGCACTAAGAAAAAAATTACTAGATGTGTAATGAGCAAGGAATGTGGTCCGTTTTCAGAAAAGAAATTGATCAATTAAAAAAAAAAGCCCAGAGATTACTGAGTGGATGAAACACACTTAAAGGCTTTAAAACAGCTATTACTAATATTCTACAGAATTTACAGGAAAACACAAAAATAATGACAAAAAGAATGGAAGGTATAAGGAAAAAATCAAATGGTACTTACAGAGATAAAAATTGCAATATATGAAATAAATAATTTACTTGTTTCATTTGAGATCAGATTAGATACTGCAAAAGAAAACATTGATAAACTTGAATTTCTTATAATAGAATAAAAACTATCCAAACTAAAGCACAAAGATTATTTGTATGCAGTAGTAACAGAGCATAATACATAGATGTATAGACTAAGTAGACAAAAATTATTAGGGAGATGGAAGATTTGAACAACTCTATCAACTAGATTAACCTGACATTTATAAAACACTCTACATAAAAACAGCAAAATATACAATCTTTTCAAGTAACCACGGACTATTCACTAATATAGTTCACCTACTGGATGACAAAAGAAGTTAATAAATATCAAAGGGTTAAAATTATACAGAGCCTGCTCTCTGACTGAAACAGAAGTAAATTACCAATCAATAACCAAAAAAAAAAAAAAATCTGAAAAACCCCAAATACTTATAAATTGAACAACACAATTTTAAATAGTCCATAAATCAAATAAACAAACAAAACTATACAAAATATTTTGACATAAATTATAACAAAAACAAAACATATTAAAATTTCTGGAATGTAACTAAAGCTATAGTAAAAGGACAATATTTGAACAGATACTTCATAAAAGAAGATACATTATATCCAATAAACACTTAAAAATGGCAGCATCATTAATCATTAGGGAATTATAAATTAAGGTGATAATGAAATGCCTTTTAACACCCACCAGAATGAATAAAATCAAAAAAGCTGACAATACCAATTGTTGGAAAGAGAAGCAGGAACTTCACACACTACTGCTGAGCATATAAAATGGTACAGCCACTTTGGAAAACAGTTTGACAGTTTCATATAAAGTTAAGCAGCCATACCATATGACCCAGCAATTCCACTTCTGTGTATGTACCAAAAGAAATGAAAACATATGTCTGCACAGTGACTTATATATACATTTTCATAGCAGCTTTTTTCATAATAGTCCCAAACTGAAAGTAATACAAATGCCCAGTAATAGATGAATACATAAACAAACTATGGTACATCTATACAGAGAAAAATTACTCAGCATTAAAAATGACAGCACTACAAAACTTGCAAAAACATCAGTGAATCTCAGAAACATCTCATTATGTGAAATAAGCCAGTCAAAAGAGTATTTATTATAAGATTTTACTAGGATGATGATCTAGAACAAACAATATACTCTCTGGATGAGAATTAGAAGAGAAGGGGCACAGGGAACTTTCTGTGTGTTAGAGATTGAGAATACGCATTTTTAAAAAATTGGGGGTTGTAAAATGTATTTATTTCACTGTGTATAAGTTATACCTCAATAAAATAAATTAAAACATAACAGCGATTAATGTATCAGGTTGCTTCTTTTTATTTTGCTAAGATAATTTAAAATTAACAAAATAACAAAACTGCTATCGTTTCATAAAACATAAATATTTTAATTTTCTACAAGAAAAAAGGACAACAAATTAAAGGGAGGATAATCCTTTAAAATGAACTAATTTGCATGTTAATAATTAAATTAAATGGAAAATTAATTTTTTCCATTTTACCAGTGACTTATAAATTTTATCACTGATTGACATGTTTTGCTGGGCCAGCCCTGATCAATTGACCGTCGACTCTAGTTAAACCAGAGTGATCAGATTTAGCAAATAAAAGTCCAGGGCATCATATTGGTATAAAACAGATATTGCCAAATTATTTCATAGGACATACTAAAAATGAATTCATTTGTTTATCTGAAATTTACATTTAACTGGCTGACCTGTGTTTTACTGGGCAAATCTAAGTCAAACTGCTCTTTTGTCAGATGAATAAAACAGAAGCTCAGAAATGTTGAGAGATTTTCCCAAGATCTTACCAAAAAAAAAAGGTGAAATTAGTGTCCCAGATCCTCATATGCAGTTTAACATTTGGGGTTAGTAAAATGAATGGTCAATTTTTTGGAGCAGAAATATGAAACTGTATTTCCCTCTTAAAATTATGCTAAAATATGTTTTCCACTTGGAGGTATGGTGATACAATCAGTCAAAACTGTCAATCTGATAGCACCATGGAGGCAAATTCAATAAGCACTTTCTGTATCTTACTTTCCTCCCCTTTAAATGGGTGTAGAAGACAGTACCAGCCTCTCAGCTTTGTTGTGAGGATTAAATGAGTTGATACATGTCAGTTATGCCTCACATGCTGTGGTTCTTAGTGAGTGTCCAGGAAATAGTGATGGCTGCTGCGTCTTCTTCAACAGGCTGACTCCTCAGTGCTAATATTATTACCTATTTTAAAATGTACATGCCTTTCAAAAATATTACCCCTACCTCAGAAACACACATAAAGTATCCAGCTACAAGAAGGGTATGTCTGTGCATTCAAAGCGTGGTAGAGAATTAAGTTAATTAACTGGTGAACATATTGCAACCTATAATACCAAGGCAATAGTCACTATACACAGGACTTTATAGATTTCTTTGCGTTTATAATAAAGCCAAACTCCTTGCTATACCTAGGAGATACAAATGTGCTTTTCTATCTCCAACCACATTGCTGGTCATTCTTCTCACTCAGTCTTCAAAGCCACCAAGCAAGTGTTCTCTTATGAGATGGTCTTTGCTCATTCGGTGTCCTCTGTTTAGAAAGTTCTTTCATTCCTTGTATATAAAACCCTTTCCTGTTTTTTTTTTTTGAGTTGGAGTCTCACTCCCTTGCCCAGACTGGAGTGCAGTGGCCGCTCCTGGCCACCACAGCCTCGACCTGCTAGGCTCCGGCGATCCTTCTGCCTCAACCTTCCGAGTAGCTGGAACTACAGGCGCACGCTACCGCTGGCTAATTTTTGATTTATTGTAGAGATGAGGTCTCGCCAAGTTGCCCAGGCGGGTCTTGAACCCGCGGGCTCAGGCAATCCACTCACCTCAGCCTCCCAAGGTGCCGGATTACAGGCTGAGCCACTGAGTCTGGCTACCCTTTCCTATCTTTATGTCTCAGTATAAATGCCATCTCCTCAGAGGGACCTTTCAGAATGTTCTAGTGATCACCCTGTTATTCTCCATCTCAATCCCTTGTTTATGTCCTACAGAGCACTTATTGCTACTTAAAGTTATTGTTTGTATTGGTTTGCCTGTTTATTATCATCTCACTCATTAGAAGCCAGGCCCCATGAAGGCTAGCATGGTCAACGTGGTGTTCTTGGTCCCTGACACTTGTCACAGACAGAGCTTCATACTGTCTGAAGAATGGACCTCTTCTTGCTCTGCCCCTTCGCACCCCTGATTGCCCTCCTCTTGTTCCCTACATGTTCTCAGTGAGGCTCTCCTGACCACCACACCCAGGTCCCAGTCTTGTGTTGCAGAAACTCATGGTAAGTTGCTAGCACTTAGCATAGTGTGTAATCATAAAATCATTTTGTGTAATTAGTTGAATAAGGCCTATTCCACTAGGCTGAGCAACCTGTGGCTCTGTTCAGAGTCCTTTTGCTCACTTCTGCACCCTTGGCATCTTCCATAGTGTTCATCACATAAGATTAGATAGGAAAAATAAGAGATTGACATTATTTGGCTATTTTTGACCTGCCAAAATGACAATTTCACACGGCTCAAATTAAGTCTTCAATGCATGATGTTTCCTTCTGAAATTATGCTAAACTCTGTTTTCTACTTGGAATTCTAGCAAAACCTATTTCCCAGTGAGAGTGTATCTCCTTGTGCAGTAGAGTACTACAAAGCAACAGTGAAAGGCTAGACACTCAATTGAGCCAACATTAGAAACAAAACAATTTCACCAACAACCAAGCAGAAACTTGTTTCCTTTTGCCACACGTTCGTCTCTGTACCCATCACTTTCCAAATGCTTCAAGAGCAGAAGCACAAACGGGAACCAGGTCTGTAGGATATCCAAGGGTAGCAATGTCTTGTACCTAGCAGTAAAGGTCATCGCTAGGCCAAGCTGTACTTTTCTGTGAGCTTTGTTATTTTGTCCACTTCTCTCTGTTACTATTATAGGGGTCAGGTATGTGAGAAAGCCAGGAAGCCTGGAGATTGTTAAGCCCCAAATTCTGTTTAATATATATTTCATATGGGCATATTTCTTACATCTAAAAAAAGTCAAATGCCATAACAATTGTTTTAATATCCCATATTTCCTTTTTGTGGACTGTGTTTGTTCTGTTATAGTCTTCAAACATATTTCCTATCTCTACATATAATTTCTCAGCCACCACGTTCTCCTCTCCACCCTACTTTTCTTTCGTACTTCCTCTTCTCTCCACCTTCACTTTTCTTTCTGCTGGAAGAGAGTGTTTTTAGTCCACAGAAGTGTCCTAAACTTTAGGATACTAAACCAGCACTGTTCACATCAGTAAGGAATTTTTCTTACTCATTCTTCAGCTACACCACAGGATCAACACCATTGCACTCTTCTGGGAGTAGAATTTATAACATAAATTCATTTATCTACAATGTGTTATCACATGGACTGGATGCATGGGCATTTCCCTTTGGTATATTTCCATGCAGTTCTGTTGTATCTGATTCAATATCAGTGCCATCTGAATCATGGGATATATCCCCACCTTTCGCTATCTGTCAGGATCTGTTTGGAACGAAGAGGCCAGGAAGAGAGGCATTAAATGGGCAAAATGAATGAGCGAGGAAAGAAACTAGTACATAAACAACAGAGATTTTGCTGTGGTTAAATGGGGGATTGTGATCATATGGAAGCTGATTAATATTGTCAATGTTTATCAGCAATGATTAGTGATGGGATAATAGTCACAGACAAGTATCTTCAGCCTAGAATCCTGGCAGCCCTGCTCCAGAAAACAAGTACTCAATATCATTACTAGATTAATAAAACATATTTTATGAAAACATTGCAGGTCTTCCACAGTGATTTAACACTTTTACAGAACTAAACAAGGTAATAATTTGAGAGCTACATTCACTCTGTCCTAAATTATAATAGCTTTATTCATTTGAATTCTTAGGATTATATATTTTGGGGATAAAGCTTGGAGGGGGCTATTTTCCAAAACTAATCTGTGATATTATCCCAAATAAGCTTGACTCCCATATAATTAGAAGATGATATGAGAACTTCTGGACACAGGGGGCTGTGAGGAATAACTTATTGAGTGAACATTTCATTCTTTTTGGTCTCCTAGCATCTGAAACGTTTTAGTTATTTGGGGAATACCCACCTTAATTAACAGAACCTGTCTCTTAATATGCAGGCTCAAAATTCCAGATATTCACTTCCAAGTGCCCTTGCAGTTAAGTGAAGGGCCTCTACCTTAGACATCTGACCTGGATGCTACAGCTCGGTCATGCTGACTCATAATTGATTTAATGCTAGTAGCATATTGATGAAAAAATAGGGATCTTGCAATGGCTACATGTAGTTTCCAGAAGCAGCAGTGGCCCTAGCAGTAGGCTGCCACATCCAGCTGAGTTGACACTTAGGTGTGAGCTGGAGTCAGAGCCCACAGGCTGCAACCATGATATCTCTGTGGGGCTACTCCTCTTGTGTGATTTGGAGAATTGTTCCTAAGATGCATAGATTCTAAACCTGGTTTGCCTAGATCCCAGGGAGATTCTATGAGCTATGTGATAACTTTTAATAAATTAACCAGAGTTGACTTCTGTTGCTTATATAACTAAGACCTTGACCAATACAGAGCCAAGGATAGACCCAGGAGTGATTCCACTGTTGTATTAATTTTCTGTTAGTGCTTAACAAATTCTCTCAGTAATTTAAAACAACAAACATACACTTTCTGTGGGTCAGGAGTCAGGGTGTGGATCTTCTGCTTAGGATCTTAAAAGGCTACAATCAAGGTGTTGGTTAAGTTGCATTCTTATCAGATGTCTGGCTGCTGAAATATATGCTGCTGAGAGAGGAGACAAAAAAACAAACAGGCAGACCGGACAGTCTGGCAACAAGCTTCCTCAAGGCCTCTTGAACGAGAGCAAAAGCACTCACTTCCTGGAAATCAAAAACACACCACAATACTTCCAGTTGATTGGTGCTAAGTGCCAAACAGTCAGCTTACTACTAGGCCTCGACCTCTAGCTGATTGGTGCTTAGTACTAACCAGTCAGCTCAGCTAGTGCCAACCAATTAGCTCGCTGCTAGTGCTAGCCAATCTGCTTGATCCTAGGACTATAGAAGGACCTGGTTTGGGCCCCAGACCCCTCTTTCTGGTTCCCTATCACTGTGGGAGATTTTCTGTCTTCTTAATAAACTGCTTTCTCACCTTCCGGTTGTCCATGTCCCTCATTCTTCTTGGGCGTGAGACAAGAACCCAGACCCTCATTCTTCTTGGGCATGAGACTGAACCTGGACCGGAAGAGCTGCTGAAGATTGTCAGAGCTGAAGATCGTGGGAGCATTGAAGCTGAAGATCTTTGGAGCTGAAGATCTTTGAAGCTGAAGATCTTTGGAACTGGAGATCTCTGGAGCTGAAGACTGGCAGACTTGAAGAGCTGCACACACCGGCCGGCGGTCAGCCAGTGGAGGCGACAGAGTCGACATCGCTGACAGTGGAGTCACCGCAGGGCCCCAACGAAGCTGACGGCGGAGTCCCTGTAGAGCTGACTGGGTCGCTGAACTAAATGAGCCAACACTTTTGGGGGCTCAACTTGCTGACCCATTGAAGCAAGTCTCAGGACTTGGTTTACTGGCCCATTGAAGCAAAACTTTCTAGGGTCTGGCTTGCAGGCCCATCCATCTGACTGAGCAGCAACACTCTCGGGAGGCTCCACAGCTGCTAGAGCGCCCGAACTCTGGGGGGCTGTTGGGTTCCCATCTTGACGCCATCCCTTCCCAGGTGGATCCCGGGCTGACAGTACACCTACGGGAACTGCAACACCCAGCTTGCCAGCCGACCAGATAGAAAAACCATGTCACTTCCAAGGTGCCTCAGGTAGTTCATAGAATGAAATTTACTCACAACTATAGAATTAATAGTGGTTTGCTTCACCAAGGCCAGCTGGAGAAAGACGGTCTCTACTTTAGATCTTCTTTAAAGAGCTCACCTAATTTGGTCAGGCCCACCAAGTATAATCTGAGTTTTGATTCACTTAAAGTCAATTGAGCAGATGCTTTAATTACATCAATACACTCCTTTCATCTTTGCCATGCAAGGCAAACGAATCACAAGAGTGCTTTCCCATTATCTTTGTCTTATTTTGTCCGTGAAAAACAACATCCTGCTCACTCTCAAGGAGAAGGGATTATACAAGGAGAAAAGTTTCTAAATGACAAATGTGGGTCATTAATGGTCATCTCAGAATTCTGCCTTCCACAATTGTATGCCCACATATTTTTGGGTAGCTGAACTTATCATTTCAAATTGGGGCTATATTGATAATGATTCCTAATAAAATTCTACTTGTGAGAATGGGGACCTTGTAAAAATTTACCTTGAAGTTAGGATTTTTCTTTTGAATCATTAGACTGTCTTCTGAATTAGATAAGGTTTTTGGTTCCAAGATTATAAAAACAATGGTGCAATTTTGTTGGCTGTAAATTGACTGGTCCTGTAAATTGACTAGTCCTCTCTCTCCAGAGAGAGTAATTGACTTTTAGGTTTATAATTTCAGAAAATCTATGGGTTATCTGTGCAAGACAGCTTAGCCTGTGTTGCTTGGCTGTTCTCAATTAAAGGCCCTATTCTACCCCTTTAAAGTCCTCCCAAAAGGTGAAGCCATCTTCTTTGAGCAGCTTGTCTGATTCTGTTCCATGCAATTACCGCTTCATATACTGGGAAGTTGATGTCCTAATTGACTAAGACTTGAGCAGTACTGCTCAGAGAGGGATTTCACAGGCTGTTGGAATGTACATTAACTTCTCTTACCCCCACCCACACCCACACCATGTTGCTCCTTGAACATGAGACTTCAAAATGAGACCTGGAGTGGTGTGGGCTTTAGCTTTTGCTCTCTTCTGTGTTGAGATCCTTCACTTTCTCCACTAGATGAAGTGGCAGGAATTGGCTATAAGCTTGCTTTGTCACTCCCTTCCCCTTCTCCCAGTGAATTCAGGTTTCTAGTGTAAGGTCCCATACAATTAGTACAAGATAGTTTGCTCTTAGATTGAACTTCAGAAAATGAAGATTATTTCTTTAGCCAGGCAAAAATGGGAGATAGGAGTCAACGTTGTTTTCTGGAGTGCGACAGCAAATAAAAAAACCCTAACTTAGATTGTCACAATCTTCTGAACTTTCATACTGTTATTCATTGGATGTGTGATGTTTGGCAGTCCTTTGAAAGGCAGGTGTGTATCATTCTAGTCTCTGTGAGAATTAGTTCATTAAGATTTTAACTATGCTCAGCCAGAGAGGGAATTCATTATGTTCTGATGAGGCTTTCTCCCTCCTGTAATTTCACCTCTCTCCTCTGAGTTTTTCTGCCATTACATATAAGTTCAAGTATCTTAATTTTAAAACAAACAAGCAGACAAACACACAAAATTTATATGGTCCTAAGTTTCCCACTAGATACAGCCTGTCTTATATAATATCTTTACTGTCAAGTTCTTCAAGGTGACTACAAAACTGTCTTTTCTTTCTTGCTGCTCATTTTCTTTGCAACCCACATTGATCAGACTCTCCCTCTATTAATTAGCTGGAACTGCTTTAAAATTTGTTCCCATGCCTCCTTGATCACTTAGTTAATAGCATTGTCCAGTGTTTATCTTTTGACACTACTGGCCATTCAGTCTTCTTGACTCTATCTTCTCTCTTGGCTCTCAAGGAGAACAAAACTTTTCTTGGTTTTCCTATATTATGTCTTTCTCTCAGTGACTTCTGTCATTTTTCCTCCTCTTCCTATGCCAGCGCACAGTGACCTCCCCACCACCCCCACTCCCTCTGTTGCTATTCCATAGAGTTATGACTTCTTCCTCCTCTTTTTATGCTGCATCGTTTTCTTGGGATTTTTCATCTATTCTATCCTTATCAATCACCTTTTAATCAATGACTCCCTTCCTCACCAAGAGATATCTGCTCCTTAAATTTTGTGTAATTATTTTCTTGTTTCTTCTTCTGCAAATCTCTAAGTAATATGCTATTTTTACTTATTTTTGAACTTTATGCCTAATATGTTGAATATATTTTTTATGACTTGCTATTTTCATCCAACATTAATTTTTGAAGAATCATACATGTTAATGTCTGTAGTCACATTTCACTCATTTTCACTATTATTTAGAATTGTATGGTGTAAATATGAAACAACAAATTTATTTTTTTCTGGGATTTTTGGCTACTGTGAATGACACTGCTATATACATCTGGCACATGTTTCCTGGTACCCAAGGGTTTCTCCATTTAACAGTACAATTGAAGAGCAGAATTTACTAAGTAATGCAAAACTTTCCCAAATACATTGGGTCAATTTTGTCTCCTTCTGTTAGTAGATCAATTTATGTTGTTCTGTATTCCCATTCACACTGGGCACTGTCCAGTGTTGCAAATTTGCCCATCTACAGTTTAACGTATTTTGAATCAAGCTATAAACACTTGTGTAGGAAGAAACCTTGCCACTGAAACTAACGATCAGAGGAATCCTTAAGATTCCAATTCCTTCTCTGACAATTTTTTGTATTTATGAAATACAAAATTAGTTCTATTATTCAGGCAATTTAACTCAATTTAATTTTTTTGTCTCAGATATCTATATTAGAATTAGAATATGGCTTAAGTTCTATGGAGTTCTAAATTTCCCAAACATATTTTATGAGAGTAAGCAGTTTTTGATGATTCCATTTCAAACACACTTGTTTTGGTTAAATTTTTTAAAAATCTTTTTTAATTTTTAATTTTAACAATGTGGAGTCTGGTTAAATTTTAAAACACATACATGCTTATGAAGTTATAATGGATAGGCAATTTTTTTTTGTTTGTTTTCTATTTTTTCTGTTAGGTCTTTAGAAACAGTTTAATAACACAAACCCAAATAACATGACTTTGGGAATTATCAGAAAAACGTTTATCAATTGTATAAGCAGATAGTAATAAAATGAAACCTTTGGCCCACGGCCTAATTCAAATAGGAAAGTATCCAAATGACTTAAAACTTTCAAGTCATATAAGATAATTCAATGGGATACACTGCTAGTGCAAGACTTTTTTTTCAGAAAAAGTCTTACAAAACTAATCTGCATTACTAGTTTGCAAGAATTTTATGAAAAGTGAAGTTGAGTTTGATGACTCTCTTCCTCAATTCTGAATGGTGTCATAACCTTCCCAAACAAAACAAGAAAATAAGATCAAAGAATTATCAATATACTTTAGCTTTTAATGCGATATTTCTTATTCTTATACACTTTTTTGCCATGGGTTATTAACATATTTGTTTGTCTATTTCCCAGATAATTAATATTAATGGCAATAGTTCCCTGTTTTAATGTAGTGACTACATAAAGACAGAAAATCAATCACATTTTTCTTTTTATTCATTTGTATTTTGCAGCCATGTAAATGTCAACCTTATTTGAGTGGTCCAAGGGGTAGTAATGGTGATTCACTGTTCTGCTAATATTACCATGCATTTAATATGGTACTTTACCATTTTCAAAGCACTTCCATGTACAAGTGAGGAAACTGAGGTCAAGAGAGTTTAAGTGACTTGCCCAGCTGCAAAACGGCTGTTTCTATTTGATAAAAAGTTACAGATCAGAGTGATGTTAGTAAGTTCCAAGGCCAGGACAACAATCTTGTTCTTGCCTGGCACATTTTCTTCCCTGACATCTCAGGCCACTCTAGTAAAGCTGATGAACACTGACTGGCTGGTTCTATGTGATAAGTTATTACCCACTGACTAAGATTTCACAGTGAAGTGGACACTTTGGGGGAAAAAAAGATTATCAATACTATATACTACCATGCTCTTTGAGGTAAAATTGTGTTTTTTGGCTTAAGCAATTTCGTTTCAATTTGCATGCGCAGAAATGACCTTTATCTACCTATGACACCGAAATGGATTCATTCATTCCACAATAGGTGCGTATACATGGTCCTGGTTTAGGAAAAAATGTTGGTGTCTAGGCTTTGTGAGGTGCTAGACACTGGCTAATGGGTGTTATGGGAATAAAACCTCAAGATTGCAATTCAGTGGGATATATGCCAAGTGGAGGGAGCACAAAGAGAGATATAATTCCCTGTGGAGGAGAAACTGGGTATTCAACTGCATTGCTGTGATTTTATATATCAGCAGCATACTCTGAGACCTCTGCAGAAATTAGTGTTTCTTTTATAAATTATGATTTTTGCAATGTGTCATATATAATGTAATATATCTGTGCTGGGCTCGGGTGGATACTAGTGAGAAGAAAAGCTACAGGGGAAAAGGCAAAGCAAATAAAAACTTCCTCGAGGAGGCTACTTCACCAGCCATTATCATTTTTCTCTTCTTTCCTTTCTTCTTCCTCTTCCTCCACTCCTCCACTCTTCTCTGGTAGGGCACAGCATCTGCAATCTGATTCGCAGGCACTGCCAGCCCCTGTCGCACCAAATATGCTCTGTTCATCACCATTCCTGTTCTTTCCCATCCTTTGAAAAAAAGCTCCATGGCCCGGCTCTGTTTGTTGTCAAGAATGAACAGCTTGGCATAGGAATGTTTCCCAGACAGGAGGTGAAGGGGTCAGTCTGGACCTCTGGACACTTGCAGCGTTTAACTTGCCTGGCATGTCCTGTGAACGTGAGGGTGACTCCCAGCGCTTTTGACGGCGGTTTGTATATATGCCTCAAAGCACGAGTCAGATCATGAGATTGCCTGTCAGGTCATCTCCTGTGAAATCCATTATGAAAAACACCCAGAAACTGATGCCTGACTTGAAATCCTTAGTTTACTAAATTGCAGAAATTATCTTTAGAAGGTTTTGTCACTTTTATATTTTTTTATAAAAAAAAATAATGTTTGCAGTAATGCCTCATGCAAAGTGCTAGTTGAATGAATCTGTCACTGAAACTTCAATTCCAGATTACCACACTGCAAGATCTGCTATTATAAATGAAAACACATCTTTAGAAAGTTCACAACAGTTTGAAGTAGATGAGCTACTGAAATGCAATAGAAAAATCTACCCTTTACAGATTAGTCAAACAGTGATTGTAGTCCAATATGTAAACACAGTCTCACTTTATTGTCAGGGTAAAATGGTCCTTAATGTGCTACTCCAAGAACAGGTCCGCATTACCTAAGCCTACGAATAATGATATAAATTATCTTTAAGAATCCTTTGCGTGTGAGTATGGCCACAGAATTCAAAAGCAAATAGAAAATCACTGAATTACCCAACTACCAGACTTTCTTGCTAATTTTTTTTCCCTTAAATCTCTGTAAGCACTAAACTACGATTTACTAGAAGAAAGTTACAGAGCAGTTCTTAAGGGACCTTTAAAAGTAGGTTTTAGCAAAAGAGGCCTAAAAAAGTCACATACTTTTAGTTATAAGATCAAATCTGAATCAGTTCATTTTACTTCCAGGGCACTGAACTGTTTATAGGGTGGTTTAGGGGCACAGGTCTCTTTTTTGTTTATTTATTATCCCTTTGGAAGATTATTGTTTTATGGTATTTTTCCACAAATATGAGCTATGATTTATTTTTTTAAATATTAAAGATTGTATTTACTTGGTTTGCCAGATGACAAGAAATTGTGGGAGGGAAAATAGGGCTTATAATGTAGGGAGACCAAAGAAGAGATCATTGAGAATCCTAGACCAATACATCAGAATCTTATTGTACTTGAAATTTTTACTCCAAGACCCACTATCTACCAATTTTTTTTTATTGAGTATATGTATAATTAAAACCTTGAAATGATGACTCAACCCCTGAAATTAGTAGAGTATGGCAAGGAAATTTTGAGACAAAGAAGAAGGGAGTAGGCAGAAGACGGAAACTAAGAGTTCTTTCACATTGTGCCTGTTCTGAAACTAATGCCCACGGAGGGTACATGATCACAGCTGTTCATTCAGATTTCAAGGCTGCCCATGGCACATTTCACCACTATACCTTTTTTTATTTGCATAAAGCAATTACCCCCATGGTCAGTGGCTTCATAGTTGTCTAGACAACATGCTTCAGATGGTATCGATGACCTTAGACACACCAGGCTAGCTCTAAATTAGTGATGAGGAGAGCTGGAGGGATGTATTATAATAGTTATAAACCATAAGAAGGTATTTAAATAGATAGATAAGACACATGCAAATCTTTTCATTGCCATGACAACCATCTTGATATAGGTTTTCCATATGTAGCAAGAAGGGCAGTACAAAAGGCACTAGAAAAATAGCAGGAACCTGTAATGAAAATGAACCCTGGCAGGGGATTAGTCCAGATCTTGGTCATTTATTAACTCTTAACAGAATACAAACTTCTGTAGTAATACACTACTCACAGGGACAGAGAACCATTCTTTCTAAACCTTAGCTGTACAGTTCTCAACTATATGAGTATATCCCAGATCCCAAGTCTTCAGAAATGTCTCTGATAAAAAAGAAGAAGAAGAAAGGTGGGTACCAGTGTGCTATTAAATGCAAATTCCTTGGTGTCCCCCCCAAAAGGTCTCTCAGAGAAGAATTGATCCAATATTCAAATACATAATTTGTAGACAAATTTGTCTTTAATAATTGCTTGTTTTTGTTGATCAGAGAAACTGATGAATTCCCAAATAATGATATAATGAGGTAGTACATTCCATTTCAAAACAAAATGGCATTTGTTCTTGTGCAACTACCTGGACACAGAACAAGGGAAATTCGGACTACCTCCCTCCAGCCCTCCCTCCCTCTCTCCCATTTTTGTTCCCTCTTTCTTTTCTCTCCCCTCACCCCCTACTTCTCTCTGGCTCCCAGTTCTCTCTCTCCTCTCTCTCTCTTTTTGCTCCTAGAGTTCTTCATTACTCCCAAGTGTCAACCTAGTTTCAAGGCCAGCTGTAGGCACTGCCAATCTTCCTGTTGACTGAGAAGCTGCCTCCAGGAATGTTTTCTTCTCCCGCCACGGATCTGGGGAGTGAAGGGGGTCCTGCCGGGCCTGTCTGCTCAGAACATCTGCTCAGAGGTAAATGACAATGAAGATGGGAGGACACAAGAGTGCTTCCGGCTTGGGGTAACATTTTCCTCTGCAGATCACAGACCTCCACCTGGCCCTGGAAGCTTTTGAAATATAAATGGCAATTCAGCTTGCTACTTGTAAGGCCAACCCTGGTACCTTTGGCGGCACCACAGAGTCATTAAAATTCTTCAGTCAAATCTTTGTATGTGCAATCAATGTATGGATTCCTTTTGACACTCAAACTGGCATTTTGACACACAAGGTAACATTGGTGAAAACAAGCTAGTTTATTAATTAAAGTGATCATAAATAATTCCCCCAAACTCCAATATGTTTAGTACAAGTCTTGGCTCAGTCATCCGTGTTCTGAGGCTGTTTTAAAACATGGAATTCCTTTATGCTTTTTCTAGCAATAAACCAAATCAAAGACAGAAAGACCCGGTCCTATTGCAGTTACTTAAGTGCTAATTTGGTAGTAGCTCTTATAAACCAAATTCTATGGGGTATTATTTAAACATAATTTCTTCAAAAACGACTTAAGTGGCAACTTACAGCAGGAGACAGAGACAAGAAATGGTTAAGCAGCAAGCGCCCTTCAGCAAGGCACAATTTAAAATCTCATTCATCAGATTCCACCTGTCTTTGGAAAACATTCTAACTTTATAGAAATTGAAGACTAGCCATAGCCCTGAAAACTGTTGGTATTAACACTGTAGGGCATCCTGTGTACTGACGTCTCGGTTCTTTATCCGGAATACGTGTTCTGTCTGACAAATTTTGGGGTGTTGCTTTGCCTTCAAGATATTCAGATGTTCCTCTTTTGACATCTGGGGTTTTAATTAACAGTCTTTCCATGTATTTAAAGCAAAATGAACTTGGTGTGCTTAGGACAATGCTGTAAAGCATTTTTATTTATGAACACCATCCCTGTCATGTTAATTTGTACCATGTTCCTGATTTATCCTAAAAGAACACATTACACAGTGGATTTGGAGGAGTTAAAGGGAATCTACAGGGTGACTTTAATCTTTATGTCTTTATATACTGGAGGGCATTTTACTGCACCTCTGCATTGCTCTCACTACACAATCATTTTCTGCTTTAGAAATGTAGCCATTTGGATCAATAGTTACAGTACAATATATTGTACTTCTGATGGGGGCCTCCTAGGATGGTTAAGAAGCACCATGATGATTTCACCAAATGCTTGGTTATACTCAGAAATCTATTTTTAAAAAGAAAGTTAGCACAACATACACAGAACCGAATTTATAGGCATTCTAATGAAGTGCTACTTACTCTACTTACGTATATTAAAATAAAATTAGGAAAAATGGAGTGCAAAGGAACATTTTTCAGCTTGAAAAATAGAGATAGTTAATGGAACACTAGAGCAGTAGCAGCTAGAAGTCTCTGTCTTTTGGAATTTGTAGCTGCTCTGATATTTCAACTGTAACCAAACACTAAGATTTTTGGGTTCGGCATCTATTTCTAGCTGATGTGATGACTGTACACTTCTAATATTGGAAAAAAAGGGGAGAAAAATCCCTGAGATGGCCACAGATGTTTGCAGAATGCACAGAGATGGAGCAAGAAAAGATGTAAAGAAATTATATGTCTTTCAAAGTGTTAACAAATGGAGGCTGCAAGTTGAGGATTTTACTGTAATTCTTTATCTATAAACAAACTGGGTTATCACAGCTGTTTATTGTACTGCTAGTCCTGCTCCTAACCTTTATGTCTTTATTGCTTACATACCATTCCCTTGTTTATGCGTCTGTACCATTCGGTGCCCTTGAACTTGGTCCCTCTGAGCCCCGACCCCTGCATGCTCGCTCACTCACTCCGCTCACGTCTGCAATCAGTAAATCTGAGACAGGTCCTGGCTGATAGCCGAGCTGCAGTAGGGCAATTAACACAGAACTAAAGTGTCATTCATGGCAGGGTGGGGAGAGTGGCAGACCACAGATGACAGTTCTCAGTTCTGAAGCTGTGACATCCAGGCCAGACCCAGGATTATAGGGAACAAGGGGGGAAAGGGAATAGGGGAGAGAGAGGGGGTTGTATTTGGGGCGGGGGGAGTTCTCCAAAGAAAAGCGCTGAGTGGTTTCTCTTTGAAGAATTGTTTATTCCCTGTATCAGATTCCAGCTGTCTGACCAGTTAATTGGATGAATACCTAGAGGAAAACATTCTGTGCACTAAGTGAATTGGGGAAAATGGGCATCTTTCGTTCTCTTTAGAAGGAGAAAGTGCTTTTTCTTAAAAAAAAAAATCACCAACTCTCAATCACCCTTTAACGGTGTTCCTGCCAGACTTAGATTAAAAAAAGGAAAAGAAATATCTTTTATTAAGTACTTGCCTTCCCCCCACCTTTTTGCCTGCTCATGGTTTTCCCTGCAGCCACCTACCTGCACCAGCTCTGATATCTTAATAAAGTTGGTGTTGAATAGAAACAGAGCGCCCAGGCGGCTGCTTCCTGAGAGGCAGCCTCTTTTTAACCTCTTTCTCAAAGTAACTGAAGTAGTTCTGGAGACCCAACCATGCAATAGGAGAAAGCTACTGTTACCACCCAGATCAGAGGGCTAGAGGGCCCCCAGACCACCAGAGGGCATCTTGGATCCTGAGGTTGCATCTCTAGGGTGTCAGCTTTTTGAAAGTTGTGCAAATCAGTTTTGAGAGTAACGACAGTCGTTTTTAGATTTGAATGCCCTTCTTCACCTGTGTCTTCCCACTCTCCTTTTCCCATGCTAGACATTAGTTCATGATTCTTTCCAAACATTTTTACTTTTCACGGCATTGCTTCTAATCGTTGAGGCCATATTTAACAATCATAGCTATCATTTATTGAGTGATTTAATTGATGTCTGGTGTTCTAGATACAACTTCTTATGTATTCCTCATCCAGACAAACACAAAAACACAAACATGGATTATTATTTTCACGTTCCAGGTGAGAAAACTGAGTCTCAGAACACGCAAACATCTTGCCAAAGATCAAATAGTTAGAAAGGCTGGGAATAGATTTAACTTACTCTGATTCTAGAAAACAAGTCTGAGACACTGGACCTCTGTCTCAGCTCTGCTCCTTATTGGCTTGAGACCTTGGGCCAGTCCCATAATCACTCTTTGACTCAAGTGCCTTATCTGTAAAATGGGAGTGATAACACTTGTAGAATTATCGTGAGGATTCAGTGAGTTGTTGCTGTCTATACAAAGTGCTTAGAGTGTTGTCTAGCACATCCTAGAAGTCCTGCAGTTGTAGCTGTTTTCCTAATTTTTTATGGCATGGAGGTGAAGGGATTACATGTTGAGGAAGCTGATGAGGTAATTTACACAAAACAATGGGCAATCTATAAAGGTACGGAAGTAGAAAGAGAAAGAAAATACTTGAATTCTGGACACAAGAAAATTTATTTGTGAAGCATCAGGTAGTTCCATCTAAATAAATGTAGATGACTCCGCCTACACAAAGGATGGATTGCCCAAAGTCTGTTCCCAGGCTAACGTTTTCATATCTATGCTTTGCTGATAAAGCAGCTGGGAAGGCTTTGGTACAACTATGATTCAAATTGTACAGTCCACTGTGTGGATATGGAACGAAGGCAATCTTTTCAAACTCTACCTCGTGAACTTGACATATTGGAATTAGCACCTTGTCTAGGAAGATAAGATTCAAGTCCTGAACATCTACATTTAATGGTGTCATGTTTCAGAATTGTACATATTCATGCTAAAATGGACTTTAGGGACCAATTTCAGGACGAAGTGACTGAATAGTTGAGTGATACAATAGTTTCCCATAATTGCTAGGAGTAGAGTCTACCTACCAACCTATCTTCCTTGCCTCCCAATTCAGCCCTTCTCCCAGCATGCCACACTGAATCATCACAACTGGATTTTCTAACGATACATAGAACTCAGGAAGTGATGGGTGTACTCAGTAATCATTACAGTAGCAAGACTGATGTCATGTATCACTCAGAATAAACATAAAATAATTATTAGTCTCTTCTAGTAATTATTTGGGAGCAAAGACACTCATATTTAGGTTTGAATGCCCTTCTTGCAAAACTAGATGAGAAATTCTGAGATTTTGATTTCAGCATTGAAATTGTGAAAGTCTCCTTAAACAAATGGCAAGTGTAAAAATCTGCCCTCTGCGATTTTCTGTGTTTGCACATATTTGTATTTGTCATTGTCTTTGGAGAATTTTGAATGTGGGCCACGGTTTAACTGAAGGACAGCAAAAGCGAACATGTCTGTACCTTATCCCCATGCCTCCATTAATTCCACTCTTACTTCTGAGTGTTTCTGTGTCTATTCTTTCGTCTTCACGATTAACCAATGTTTCCCACAATATGTGCTATGGAACTTTATTTTCTGAAAAGATGGCCAGTGTTTTTCAGAGAAAACATTTCTGTGAATAAATAAGGTTTAGGAATTCTGAATGGCTTAGCTCTTCTTAGAGATCCATGATGACCATTATTATATTTGAATTTTTTAAATGGTACAAAGGAAGAAAACTTTTAATTTTGCTTGGACTAGCATTGCCTAAACTTAGTCAAACATAGTCAAGGGAAGGAAAATGTGGACCACTTAAGACCCAGAAGAGGTACATTACTTCTGCCCAACACCATTGACCAGAACTCCATCACATGGCCACACCTAACCACAAGGGAAGCCAGGAAATGTAATCTAGCTGTGTCCAGAAGAAAAAGGAACTGCATTCTTGTGAAAGACTAGTTTTTGTCACAAATACCAATTAATAACATCTTTCAGAAAACATGCCACAAAATCCAGACTAAGTTCTATGTTATATTCTTCTGCCTGCTTGAAGTATGACTAGATACTTTCTAAATTCCACTTCTAGCTCCTACAATTTTATCTGTTAAGGTATGCATGTGATGGAGTAGATAACATTCCTACTCTAATTTGATAAAGTAAAATAAATATTCTGATAGATCTTATTTCTCTTAATTGCAACATTAAAGAACCATTATTAAATTATTAATTCAGAAATGGAAAAAAAGGAGTGTGAGATTATGTGGCTCAGATCTAGATCTTTCTGCAGTTTTAGATTAATAAGAAAATAAAGCTTAGAGACTTGAATAGAATGAACTGTTCATGATCCATTTGGCAGTCTTTATTATATATTGGATATCTCAAGTCAACTTTGGACTAGTAATGACTCACACTCAATTCATGGCTAAATTGTCTGATGAATATTTGAAATGTTCATGTACTGTGCTTTGAGTTGAAAAAAGATACTCATGGTTTGGTGATTAGGCTAGCAGAAAGTCGTTGACATGATGAGTGAGAAAGCTCCAAAACCCAACTTGCTCTTTCTCCAAGGCAAATTGTCAGCTTCTAGCTGATGGGAATAGATCACAGGGTTGCTTAAGGGTAGAATCAGTAAGTTTGTGAAAACAAGTATTGAATCAACTCTAGCACTGCGACATCCACAGAGATAATTTTCCAGAGCTCTAAATCTGTTTTGTGGATTTGGAAAACAGACTAAAGACAATTTTACTAATAATTGTATTGACTATAAAGGAATCTCAATACATGTGAAATAAATGAGTTTCCAAAGAAGACTTGCATTCCTATGAGCCCTCCAGGTTGAGTAATTCAAAACCCATCTTGTTAAGTTTAACTCTGATCAGTTTGCAATCATCTCATTTAATGAATTATAACAGGTCTTAGAAATAATTCAATTTCCTATTTTATGGGAGAGAAATGTAATGTCCAAGGATATAAAGTGGTCTGGCAAAAATTACGTAATATGTGACAGTAGACTGTAAATCTCACATTTATTGAATTGCCCAGCCTCTAACTGACCATTTATTTCATAATATTTCAATGACTTGTTTACACAGCTATTTACTTAGCAAATATAAGCTTATTAAAATATGAATTTATTTTTGAAAAAACTATTATTGAATGCTGTGACAGATGGGTTTACAACAAGTAATAACAAGAAGTCAGAGGCTATGAGGAATACATGAGCTAATGAGATGTACATTTACAACAGGGTTTGGCAAATAATAAATGATCAATAAATGTTTGCTGTTGTTCATTGCTGTTTTGTCTGCTATTATGGGGCTTCAGTAAAACAATAAAACATTCACTGGCTGCTTTCTTCTTTGTAAACTCCCATTCACTGTGCTTTTGTCTTTATAAAATTCAACTTATTTATGAAATTCAACTTATTCCATAAGTACACCTAACACAAGTCCCCTATTCTTCATGGACTTCATTCCTTTGTAATTCCACTCCAGAGCTTGTTTGGCAGGATATTTTCTAAGAAAATGATTTAAGCTCTATAAGCAGCTTGTATTAGTAGTTTTTACTATTTTTTCTGAAATTCACTAAGTGTGCAGTTGTAGCAGCTACTAATCTTTGCCAGCAAAAGACAAGAAAGGAGAGAGGTGGAGAGAGACAGAGAGAAAGGGAGAGAGAGCGAGAGATCAAGTGACAAAAATGTTTTAAAAGTTCTTTAATTTATAAATGCAAGGGAGGGCTAATGTTGGTGTCTCAGGACTGTGAAAATGAATGAGATCTATCTTTGTCCTCAGTGGAGTTGATCATCCACTAATGGAGATAAAGAAAATGAATGAATAACAAGACACAAGTGGGAGTGGAAGAAGGACATTCTGTAAGGGAACCAGAAATAAATGCTGAAGGAAAATAAAAGGAGGAAGAGGCCATTTGCCTTTGAGACATCAAGTTGAGTGACCATTGGGTCAAATAGGAAAGTGATGAATTCAAGATGAAACAATACTTCCTCCAATATTCTAATTAAACAGGTTGCTTATTTGCTATAAAAAGATATATTGCAAATTGTGTATTGTTATATTAGTATTTATTTGTAGATTACTAAAAATTCACCCTATGCCTGAAGGAATTTCACATCAAATATTTCAGGTAACACATTTCAGATATAACAAAGGGCTGAAGAGGTGTAGACCCAGAGGTAAATATTGCTATGAAAGGTAAAGTTTTATTGCTGAGGGACGTTGAAGAATTCAAAGGCGTCTGGATCGCAGAAGACAGAAATATAGCTTGAAAGAGGAAGGGAGCTATTTTCCAGTGAGAGAGCAGTCCCAGTGACAACTAAGTTGTTTCAAGCATTGGAAATTTTCACAAGTAAACTTAAGTTCTGAAACTGGTGTACAAAACTGTCAAAAAAAATTCAACACTATAGAGAATGATAGCCCTAGATATATTTTGTTTTTTATTATTTTTAAATTTTAGATTCAAGGAGTACATAAGCAGGTTTGTTGCATGGTTATATTGTGTGATGGTGAACTTTGGACTTCTACTGAGCATGTCACCCAAATGGTAAGCATGGTACCCAATAGGTGTTAAAATTTTTTTTTTTTAATTTTAAGGATGTGGGGTACAATTCAGAATTAGGTATACAAGCGGTCATTATATAGGCAAAGTTTGGGCCTCTCTTTGGTCCCTACTTCACTTGGTTTGAGATCAGGTATCATTATTGATGTTATACGCCCCTTCTCCCTCCCTTGACAGTGTCCTGCTACTGCCAATTCCTTTCATATTGTATTATGGTAAATGTCAGGCATCCGCTTATGAGTGAGAACATGTGGTACTCGGTTCTTTGTTTCTGAGGTAGATCACTGAGTATGATAGGCTCTAAATCCATCCAAGTTGTTGCAAATGCCATAATTTTGTTCTTCTTTATGGTTGCAAAACATTCCATTGTGTATAGTTTTGATGGGCAGTACAATTGGTTTCATGTTTTTGCTACTGTGAATAGTGCTGTGATAAACATGTATGTGCAGGTATCTTTTTTGTAGAGCGATTTCACACCTTGATCCCTTCCCTTCCTCCCCTCTTTAGTAGTCCCAGTGTCTGTCGTTCCCATCTTTATGCTTGTGTGTACCCAGTGTTTAGTTCCCACTTCTAAGTGAGAATATATGGTATTTCGTTTTTTTCTGTGTTAATATATTTAGAATAATAGCTCCAGCTGCATCTGTGTTGCTACAAAGAACATGAATCCATTCCTCTTTATGACTGCATAGTACTCCATAGTGTATAGTATCATGTTTTCTTTCCTTTTTTTTTTTTTGAAAGCAGGATTTATTGAGAGGACAGAAAAGCTCCCACAGTGGGTGGGGATCCGAGGGTGATGCCTCCATGTTTTCTTTATCCAGTTCACCAGTCATGAAACCTGGGTTGGTTCCATGCTTTTGTTATTGTGAATAGTGCTGTAATAAACATACAAGTGCAGGTGTCTTTTTGGTAAAACAATTTTTGCCTCTTTAGGTATATACCAGGTAGTAAGATTGCTGGGTCAAATGGTAGTTTTACTTTTAGTTCTTTGAGAAATCTCCAAACTGTTTTCCACAGGAACGAAACTAGCTTACATTCCAACCAACAGTATATGAGTGTTTTCTCTTCTCTGCAATCTTGCCAACATCTGTTGCTTTTTGACTTTTTAGTAATAGCTTCTTTGACTGGTGTGAGATGGTACCTCATTGTGTTTCTTATTTGTACAACCATCTATGCATCAAAGGAACATATTTCAAAATAATAAAAGTCATCTATGGCAAACTCACAACCAACATCTTACTGAATGGGAAGAAATTGGAAGCATCCCAGTTAAGAACTGGAACAAGACAAGGATGACTATTTTCATCAGTCCTATTTATCATAGTACTGGAAATTCCAGCCAGAGAAACCAGGCAAGAGAAAGAAGTAAAAGTTATCCAAATAGGAAAAGAAGAAGTCAAATTACTTCTCTTCTCAGACAATATGATTCTCTTTCTAGAAAACCCTAAAGATTCCACTAAAAGGCTCCTAGATCTGATAAACAACTTCAGTAAAGTCTTGAGATACAAAATCAACATTCAAAAATGAGTAGCATTTCTATATACCAACAATACTCAAACTGAGAAACAATTAAAAAACACAGTCTCATTTACAACAGCCCTCCTCCCCACACACAAACTTGGGATTACATTTTACCAAAGAGGTGAAAGATCTCTACAATCAGAACTACAGAATACTACTGAAAGAAATAAAAATGACATAAACAAATGAAAGAACATTCCATGATCTGGGATTTGAAGAATCAATATTGCTCATATGTCCGTACTATCCAAAGCAATCTACAGATTTAATGTAATACCTATCTAACCACAAGTGTCATTTTTCATAGATATAGGGAAAAAATACTTAAATTCTTATGGAAACAAAAAATAGCCAAAGAAATCCTAAGCAAAACGAATAAAATCAGAAGCATCATATTACCAGATTTCAAGCTTTACTACAAGGCTACAGTAACCAAAACGTTATGGTACTGGTACAAAAACAGACATGTATACCAATGAAACAAAGAACTCAGAAACAAAGCCATTAACCTACAACCAACTGAGTTTTGACAAAATTGACAAAAATAGACATTGGAGAAAGGACATCCTATTCAATAAATTGTGCTGAGGAAACTGGCTAACCATATGCAGAAGAATGAAACTAGATACCTTCCTTTCATCATATACAAAAATTAATTCAAGATGGATTAAAGACATAAATGTAAGACCTCAGCCAATGAAAATCCTAGAAAAAAAGCCCAGAAAACACCCTTCTGAACATTGTCCTACGCAATGAATTTATGACCAAGTCATCAAAAGCAAATGCAGCAAAAACCAAAATTCACATGTGGAAGTTAATTAAACTAAAGAACTCCTATACAGCAAAAGAAACTATCAACAGAGTAAACAGATAAACTACAGAATAGAAGGTAATATTTGCAAAATGTGCATCCTACAAAGGACTAATAACCAGAATCTAAAAGGAACTTAAATGAATTGACAGAAAAAACAAAAAAAAAACAAAAACAAATAGCCCTATTAAAAAGTAGGTACAGCTGGGCTCGGTGGCTCAGCCTGTAATCCCGCGCCTTTGGGAGGCTGAGGTGAATGAATTGCCTGAGCCCGTGGGTTTGAGACCCGCCTGGGCAGCGAGACCTCATCTCTACAATAAATCAAAAAATCAACCGGGTGTGGTAGCGCGCGCCTGTAATTCCGGCTACTCGGAAGGCTGAGGCGGAAGGATCGCCGGAATCCAGCAGGTCGAGGCTGCGATGGCCGGGAGCGGCCACTGCACTCCAGTCTGGGTAACAGAGTGAGACTCCAACTCAAAAAAAAAAAAAAAAAATCAAGTAGGCAAAAGACACAAACACACATTTCTCAAAGGAGGACATATAAGTGGCCAACACACATTTAAAAATGTTCAATATCATTTCATTTAAAATAGACCACCAACTCCATCAAGCAGCACTTGAAAGTCACAGGGTTTTTCTCCACAAAGCAATCATGGCAAGCCTATAATGTACTTCAAATTACTGTAACTATGTCACATGTGAAAATGTACTTATGAGGGTGTTCAACTGATACCAAGTATCTATTTTAAAGAACAAAGTCAAGTGACTCTGATCTTGAGTCAGGCACTTTTGTTTGTTTGCGTTTTGTTCAACTTACTTGTTTAGACTCTTAATAATTGCTAATTGGTTATTTCAACTATATTAACCCCTTTTTTGTATATAACATTTTAAATTATATTCTTATATGAAAATTACAATATATTTCACACCCTTATTTATTTCCTTCTATTGTGTGGACTATGCTATACCCATGATAAAAACAATGTCCACACATTTCCAACTCTCTGGTAATTCTAAACTATTCGACAACTTAGTATTTTTATCTACTTCCATTCATTCATGCCTTCATTCAGCTGGCATTGATTATCTGTTATGTGCCAGATACTCTTAAGTCTGGGATATGAAAAGACTGACAAAGACACGTGCTAGTCCTCTTTGCTACTCTTGCAGGTTAACCTCTACTTTTCTCCTCCTTGCTCTATTTTATAAAAATCAGACTCATGAAATTTATTGAAAGGCTTCTATGAGCTCCAGGCCAATGAGATGATCTGGAAAGAGTTTTTGCCCTGGTACTCTCTCTGCCAGGTTGCTCAGCATTGACTGTGTTCCTCTATGGAGGACACATGTATAGAAGGAGGTATTTTCTGTATGGCTACTCTTTCCAGATTCTAGGTTTCTAGGTTCCTCCTAGCTCGTCTGGGGCAAGAGGTAGTAAAAAAGTTGCTATTAGTAGATCTATGGTACTGCACTGATTTTTTTGTTTGTTTTTGCTTTTGGGTACAAATTTCAAATACCCCCCTGCTTTCTCAAACTCTGCTCAAATATTCGGTTTGAAAATGGACCCTGATACTTTCCAGGATTGAGACCAGTATACCATGTTTCTTCCCTTCGGGAAATGGATTCTGGTGAGTAAAAATAAATCCTGAATGAATGTCTATTAATGTTCAGAGTCACAAATTTTCTAGGCCTCATTGAATTCAGATATTTGCAGTGGTGACCCAACTGATAAAAATAACCTTGTGACACTAACTCTTGCATTGCAAAGGTGATCATAGATTTTTTTCATCAATTCTAGATGCAAAGATATTTCCTGTCAAGCATTTCTATAAAGGACCCTAATGGTTATAAACACCCTGTTTAACTGAAAACGTCCATTCTTATTAAAATACATAACAAAGACATTGCAATGATTCACAAGGTTTGGTGTGAAATGCCACATAAGCCTTATATATATATTTTATCTAAACAAGACACATGGTAAAATCCATTCACAATTTCACAACTTTCCATGCAAGCATGCCTGCACATTCACTTAGAATCAGAAAACAATTACAAATCCATGTTGACCTTCTTCTTCCTATTCACAATCTTTTCTCACTATTTTATTATCTTTACCAGAGACATTAAATCTCTCATGCTTTTTGTATGGAATTCTAAAAATTTGTCAGATGGTTTTACTATTCTTCTTGGATTTTCCCTCATGTTTCTCTTTTATTTAATAAAGTTAGCAGTTAAAGTCTTCCTAACCAAAGACAACATTCAAAGTAACTTTTAAATTTCTATATCCTGAATAATTATTAAGATGTTATAATATATAACAAAGACATTCTATTTTTTCACTATGTTTAATACAATCCAATATCCTATTTAATTTTTTAAATCTTCACCTGTATCGCCTGTATGTCAAGTCAACATATTCTTTGAGCTGTCTACTGTGGCATCTCTATTTCTTTCTTGAGAGGCTATGGGTAATTCAGAAGCCATTAGTGTACTGTGTATGAGTAGTTTCAATTGCTTCTTCTACTGTGTCTTACCTTGAACTTGTTACACTGAATTCCATTCACCATTGTGGTGCTTGATTACTTAAATGCCTTTGGTCTTTCTGAAGTTCTTCCCACCCCTTGTTCTTGACTACATCTATGTTTAGTATCTGAATAATTATGTGGTTTTGAAAAATTTGCTGCCCTGCTATTCACCCCATCTTTCAGGTTGTTAATAAACTTATGAAACACCAGTGCCACTTATACTCCAGAGACCATCAACTAATTTCTGAGCTGATAACTAGTAATTTTTCTCAACATTCTCTCTTTTAACCAGTTTTCAACCAAATGCTGCCAGAATTCGACAATTTTTTTCCTAAAAGATACTAGAAGAGACTATTATTATTTGATGAAAATAAAATACAGTCTTTATATTCTGACTTAACATTCTGTAACCTCTTTTGAATCTCAGCTCATGGCCACTACTGCAGAAAAGTTTAAAAAAATGAATAATTTCCCAGTTATTTCTTCTTTTCAAAAGTAATTTTTTAACCAAGAAGCAAGCCATCATGGGATATAACTTAATATTAAATGTAATTTTCACCTGTTGAGACTCATCAAACTATTTATTTATTAATATTTACATGTAAAATGCATTGTGCTAGATGCTCTAGTGCAAATAAAGAAGTTTAAAGGCTACATTTCTTACCTCCCTTAGGGGAGTTAAAACATAGTCACAGATTTAACACATGTGCCTTTAAAGAGTGATATAAGAATACATGCCACAATATGGCAGAATACCAAGGAATGAATGAAAAGCAATTTGATGTTAATTGCTAAATTAATGTTAAAAGTGGTAAATACTAAGACTTCTCAAAAGGTAAAATCTTATTTGACTGGTTTCAGGATGGAGTGGAAAGAACATGGACTTTGGAATCAGATCTTGACTTGAATTTTCTCTTTGTCATTTGTAAACAGGTTTGACCTTAACAAATTACATTCTTTTTGAAATTCAGTTTTCTCATCTAGAAAATGATGCCTAAGTTGCTAGGCAGTGTAAAGATTAGGTGAAAGGAGCCGGGCTCAGTGGCTCAGCCTGTAATCCCGCGCCTTTGGGAGGCTGAGGTGAGTGGATTGCCTGAGCCCGCGTGTTCGAGACCCACCTGGGCAGCGAGACCTCATCTCTACAATAAATTAAAAAATCAGCTGGGCGTGGTAGCGCATGCCTGTAATTCCGGCTATTCGGAAGGCTGAGGCGGAAGGATCGCCGGAGCCCAGCAGGTCGAGGCTGCGGTGGCCGGGAGCGGCCACTGCACTCCAGTCTGGGTGACAGAGTGAGACTCCAACTCAAAAAAAAAAAGATTAGGTGAAAGGACATATGCAAACTTCCTAGCAGAGTACCTGGCATGGTATTCAACCCATTAATTCCACATGCTTTCCCTGAACTGAACATTAAAATTATATCTACAGTGATTGAGAAGAGTTTTGATGGAGAGAGGTCCTTGAACAGATATATACAGGTGAGATGATAATATGTAAAACCAAATACAACATGTGAATGACTTTTACTATAGCTGAAATTTCCTTAGGGGTATAAATAAATTAGCAAGATTAGGCATTTAGGTTTTTATCAGATTTTAGAGGAACTTGACTTTCAGTCTAATAAAATTAGTCTTGAACTAGAAATGCATAAATAACCAAGTGTGTGAACATAGATTTTTTTCCTTCAGAAATAATGATTCTTACACCCTCACTTCCATAGGGAGGAGTATACTCCCTCATTTTGATGAGGTTGATTGGTCTTGTCCATGTGACTTGCTTTATCTTCACAATGGGTGGCTATTCTTCCCTATTCCCCATATCCACACGTAGGTTTAGTCATGTGACTAAGAAGCAATGGATTCACATGAGGAAAGAAGAGGCTTGAGAAGTACTTATAAGTTGGACTCTTGAGTCCCTCCAATTGTCATAAGATCATGCTTGGACTAGTTCAGCGGCTCTAAAAGGAAAATGAGAATGAGATGGAGCATAGACATCTCCAACAAATTTCCTCAGCAAAATCAAGACAGATCAGTTACCTCTAGAGTTTTGCGAGTGTGCCCAGACAAGATCAGCACAAATACCCAGCTAAGTTAAGCCCAGGTCAGCCAACTTCTTGCCAAGTCAGAGATGTATCAGCTAAAGAAATGCATATTGTTATATTCCACTGAGATTTTAGGTGATTTTTAAAATTTACCATTATTTAGGTAATAGATAATTGACCTATTCAATATAGTTGGTTGTGGCATGTCTGTCACAAATGGATTATAATGATTAGCTATAGACTATCAACACATCAGTGTAGCATTTTAAAGAGACTTTAAATATTGAGTTTAATTTTCAAATACTTCATATTAAGTAATTGTGCCATCTTAAGTAGAATTTTGAAAGTTTACATGAAAGAAATGGAATTAGGATTAAAATTACACATGGAATAAATGTGTGACCTAAATAAAAATGAAGAACACTATAAGATAGAGGACATCATCTTACCATACACCACTAAGAGAATAGTTTACATGCTAATGACCCTTCAAGGTCTATTTCCATTTGTGAAGTTGGATGACTGTCATCCAACTTCAGGCTAAAGATAACAACTTAGATACCTCACTATTGACCCAAATATAATTTGTATAGAGTTAAACTTTTTATTCACCTTGTTGCTTCCCTCATCTACTTTTCTCTTAACCTTCCACATGTCAGTAAATACAATCATGCTTCTAGTTGCTCAAGTTAAAAAGCTAAGACTTACCCTTGGTTCCTCCCTTTTCCCCACAATCCTTACATCTAACCCATGAACAAATTTTTCAAGTCCATTCTAACATATATCCTTAAGCTGATTCACTTTTCTGTCTCTTCCATGCTTTCCTCCCAGACTGACCACCATCATCTCTCATTTGGGACACATCCTTCAGCATTGACTTTTATGTCTACCCCAGCCTCTATAGTTTTCTTAAAATTCAAATTGCAAAATGTTTGTCTCTTGATTAAAATTCTTCTTTGACCGTCACTATAGGTAGCAACAAACAAACAAACAAAAACCACATCTAAACTCATTTCCAAAGCTTACAAGTCCTCCCAGACAGCATCCTTCCTAATTCACTTGTCCTACTTGCTCTTCCCAACTATCCTCCTGCCACACTGGTTTTCATTCAAATCCTTGAATCTGCTAATCTTATTTCTTCTCATGATCTTTATAAAAACTGCGTCTCTCAAGAATATTCTTTATATGGCAAACTCCTCCTTTTCCACTGGGTTTTAGACACCCTCAAAGAAGATTCCTTTTAACCACATTATTTAAAGTACTTTTTTCCTCTACTTCGTATCACTTGCCCTTTTTTGAGTTATATTTATTTTCAATATTAAAAAAAACTGTTTGTCTTTTTTGTCCACTGGGACATAATCTCCTAGAGGGCAGGAATTTTATCTGTCTTGTGCCCCATTAAATCCATAGTACTTGATACATGGTTGATGCTCAATAAATATTTGTTAACTGAAAAACTAAAGAATAACAAAACAAAATTCTATGTCTCTCATTCTAATTTATTTGGATAGCTGTCACAATTTGCAGCTTCTATATGCATGCCTCTTAACCTTTCTAACTTAAAGTTCATTTTCTGTAACCCCACATTTCCCTTGTATCTTAATTGGTAGAGCTTTGCTTGTGGACAACCATGATCAAGGAGGTCAGGCCAAGAAAACACAAAAGCATCGTTAGCTTCTGAAATGAGAAGTTTAGGTCAAGCTTAACATAAGTGATATCAGATTAAGAATATCAATAAAAAGCAGAGAGACAGTGAAAAGAAAATTGCATTGTAGAAACAGAGGTCTCACCCATTTTTTGAGGTAAGATCTCAACTTGCTTATAGTTAAGTTGTTCTATATGTGAGCTGGAATGATGTCATAGTATCTTGGTGCAGAATATGAGATGAATTTCTGTAGTATTGTCCTGAAGAGGAGAGAACATGCAGTATTACTGCAATAAAAGAGAGAAGCCATAGCAAGAAGTGGCTCTGCATGGTTCAGTAGCAACCTATATTAGGAGCTGAACCAGTGACATGTGATGCAACTTATACTCTGCCAAGTCACACGGTTTTAATTACTGACCATTGTTCTTATATTCATGTCTAGAGTTTCACCTAGAACCAGAAACCACTGAATTTTCTTCCTGAAAGTTTAAACAGATATATAAATCCCAGCACAACCCCTGAGGTTTTGAATCTGCAGTGAGACCCTATCCTCTTCCCCCTTGGCACTGTCCTGTCTATTCCTTCTTCCAGATGTTGTTCCTTTTACATTTAGTTTTGCCAAGGACTAAGGAGCCTCCTGTTGCAAAGAGATTCCATCCAAGGATAACAAGGTAGAGTTAGAGTGTGATCATAAAAGTTACAAGGTGCAAACAAACACTGAAGGCTGTCTGGGTGTTTATTTGTAACACCCAGAGACCACCATACACAATGTAATCAGCAAATCACCTAGAGACAAGTTGTCCTATTGGCCACTCAGGTGAAAATGAAACAGCTGTTTAATTTAGGTTTTAGGAAATAAGCTCATATCCTGACTCTTTGATATCTTTATTACTATTGTAATTTATTTATTTATATTATAGTTATTTTATATTGTCTGGGATCTTTGAGTTGTTCCAGAATTGTATTGCTTCGAGTGCATGACATGCATTAGTGGTAGTATGGCTAATGACCTTAGGGATATTGTTATGAATTTTAAGTAGTGTAATAATGATATGCATATATATATTATATATATCTTTAGGTACATGAGAACATATGTATAGCCATCAATTCCTAATTTATTCCTTGGACCAACATTAAGCTATAAAATAGGAGTTGATTTAAGGTATTTTTATGAAAGAGTAAATAAATAAATATGGGAAAAAATTATGAATGTGGCAAGGGACTATCTAAAGTTTGTGAAGCACAGTTATATTCCCTAGTCATAATCTACCCTGGTTCACGACAGTTGGAAAAATAGGTTAAACCTTTAAATGACCACTTGATAGAAAGTTTTTGCCTGAGTGGAACCCAAAGTGAAAATCTTTGCAGCAAAAATTACTAAGGATGAGAGTGGGAAAAAAGAGAATACCAATGGGAGCACAAAGAAAAGGAGCAAGTCTAACAATAGGGTTCCAGTTTTAAGAGCACATTTTTGTGCCAGGCTGGTAAGTGGAGGAAATATGATTTTGGAACCTAGACTGTTCAACCCCTTAAAAACCTCCCAAGAAAAGAGCTTTGGTTGGTCTGAGGCTGTGCAATCGCCAGCCACAACTGAATGCTTTATTGCCGTCTGGAAGTGTTTATTTTCTGAACATAAATTCAGGGGACAGATTCAAGGCATGTCTAGAAATAAAGCATATCATCATGTGAGCTGAGCTGACAAGGACAATTTACTGTACCCTGCGTTTGTTCTGGGCCAATCGGAGAAGAGCCAGCGATTAACATTTGAAAATCCCCACTGTTCAGTTCTGATTGTCCCTTCACTGAACTTTGGAATGGCATGGATTAACCCCTGAGGGACCACAGTGCAGAGCCTAGAGCCCACGAAGGGACTCTTATTTCACCCCAAATGACATGTGTGATGTTCCTTTAGCAACAGGCTGGTCACTGATCCTGAGAGAGAAAAAAAACTTATTTCATGAGGAAGCTATGGAAATTAAATGAGATAATCCATGCAAAGCATCTGGCTCAGTCAATATCGTGTCCTGTAATTGTTGTTAATTCTTATTATTTTGTTCACATGTTGAAGAATATGAAGGAGCTGAAGGGAGACATTTTTGCTGTATTCCTGTAGGCATGAGTGTTCTTTTACACACCATTTTTATGAAACCTAATCTCAGCTATAGATGGCAATGTTCAATCCATTATTAGAATGTACAATTTTGAGTTCTTTTTCAAACCTTAAGGACATTAGATTTAAAAAAACTCTTTCGTTTCAAAGCATCTCAATAGAGTAAATTTTAGAATGATATAAGGAGGCAAATTTAAAGTCAAACAGCTTGCAATCACTCTGATGTGTAGCATATTTAAAACACGAGCTAAGAATTAAGTTTAAGTTGGAAGCATAAATTGGGTGAGGCAGCTTGATATATTTGAGATGAAGATTTCAGTATGTGCTTGGTTCCATCATAAAAAATGACTAAACACTTGAAGTCTGAAAGTATTCAGGATAGGACAGCATTTTCTACCACTACCTTCTTGGTCTGTCTTCCTCAGCTCCTTGCTTCTGTGTCTGGTTCCTAGCTCTATCAAGGAGCAAGCAGCAGCAGTCAGAGGGAAAGAAAGTAGCACAAGGAGGCTTTTATACACTAGAAGGATGTAACTTATGCTCTTGCCAAATTTTTCCTGAGGGACATCTAAACATCCTATAGAGTCACTGGGTGGAAAACAAGGATTTTAGGAATATGGGTTTTATCTTACTTAACATTAATGTTTTAACTTAAACATTCATTGAGAGACAAAAAACAGTTTAATTGAATTAAAAACACGCACAACTCTTCATTGTCTATTTTAATGGTTCTATAAACCCTTCTTTTCTTTTCTTTTTTCTTTTTCTTTTTTTCGAGTTGGAGCCTCACTCTGTTGCCCACACTGGAGTGCAGTGGCCACTCCCAGTCACTACAGCCTCGACCTGCTGGGCTCCGGCGATCCTTCCGCCTCAGCCTTCCAAGTAGCTGGAACTACAAGCGTGCGCTACCACACCGGCTGATTTTTTTTGATTTATTGTAGAGATGAGGTCTCGCCTGCCCAGGCGGGTCTCGAACCCGCGGGCTCAGGCAATTCACTCACCTTGGCCTCCCAAAGGCACAGGATTACAGGCTGAGCCACCGAGCCTGGCTTGAACCCTTATTTTCATGGTAAGTAGATTTGTGAGCTGAGAATGTCCAGGAACAACAGTGTCCCTCCCTGTCTTCCTCCCTCCCTCCCTTCCTCCTTTCCTTCCTTCCTTTTTCTTTCTTTCATCTTGATTTTATAAATCTACATTTCAAAATGCACTGTCAATTATTCTTTGTTTTCAATTTCATGTCATTCTGACTCCTTCAAAATAAGAATCAAGGCAACCCAAGTAGAACTTTAATTCTGACTTTTGTGAGCCTATTGCTAATCTCTTATTTATGGCATCTGCGTTAGTAATATATTTCTCAACTATCTATATAACTTAATAAGGCTATTATTAGAAATACATTAATGGGGGATTAAAAACTGGCTAAATGGCACATTCCATTTCTCTCACAGATAATTCCATATATTACTACTTCTGCTTAATAATTAATGTTCTTGTTTTTAAGATATTAACAATTTAGTCTTTGTCCTGCTCAATCCACTTTCACAATGAAAAGTTGAGAGTGTTCTATGGTCCTTGTATCACTTCCACACTAATTGTGATGAAATGTTCAGTATAATGTACCAATAAATATTTGAAAATCGGGTGGAAGGAATGTGGGGAAAGCACTTTGTGCTTTTAATTGATATGCTGAAAAACATTGGTTGTAAATGGAACTAATGCATTTGATGTTTTTTTTTTCTTCTCTAGATGTGATTTAGAAATTGTGGTGTCTGAAATAACCTAGGTTGGTTATTCACTCTTGTTAGAGTGACTGTTTCTACATTGCTTGTTCTTGCTTTTTTTTTTCTCTTTTACAGTAAGAAATAATGTACTAATAATATACCCAGTTTAATGACTGAAGTTCATTCAGACAAAAATAAAGATTTTCCTGAAATCTAGTTTGTTGAGACTTCTTACTTACTCTAATTTTTTCCTGATTTTTCTGAAGTCCTTTTTTGCTTTTTGGTCTGAGAATTTTTGTTTTCCCGGATTAATCACAAGACTGAGAGCCACTGGTATCTTTCATTTTTATGTGATGTCAGAATTTGAACTTACTTTTGAGTTTTGGATCTGTGCTGCAATTTAGCCACTTCATTTAGTTCCTGTATCTATGTAAGTTTTTTTCAGGTTAAAAAATCTTTGGATGGCTTTCCTATCGTTTCTATCACAATTTTTCCACTCAGAATTTTGACGACTCCATCACACCTGTTGACATCTTTTCACTCAGGTCATAGTAGCTGAGATGTCCAACACTCTTCAGGATTCTAATGTCTACTTCTCTGGCCTCATCTTCTACCCCTGCCTTCTTCTGCCCCTGCTCCACCATCTTTTGCACCTTGTGGCCACACCAAGAAAGTCACATGCCTTTGTTCTTGTCCTGAATTTCCACAATTGTCCTTTTCTATATAACATAGCTCAGGAGATGCCGCTCCCCCATATCTTTCCCTGACACCCCAGGGCGAAGTCCAAGTCTCTTGTTAACTGAGATTGTAGATCCCCACGTGGCCCTCTCTTGTGCTGCATATCACACTGTGCTGTAGCAGCCTGTTTGCTTGGTTGCCTTTCTCATTCATCTGGGAAATTCTTAAGGGAAAGGTCCTGTCTTTGAGCTTAGTATCCTTAGTACTTAGCAGAGTATTTGGGAATGAGAGCTTGAATTTTGGGGCTGCGTGTATGTATGAGTGAGCATTCTATGAATGAATGAATGAATGAATGAACCCCTCTGAGCTAATTCCATACCTCTAAAATACTACTAGATTATAGCATCAATGGAATTGTCTATCCTGGAGATTATTGCTCTTTTTTTTCCCTTTCCCTAGACCAACAACAACAGCAAAATAGCTAATGGTTACTTTCCGGTACCCACTAATGTTTTTGGAACTATTCAATATTTTTAAAAAAGAGATAGGAGACAATAACTTTTCTTTAGGGAGTTTGAAGTTCTAAGATTTATCCGATTACTTGAAAATTTTTTATTGACACTGTTAAAACAGGGACTATTTGTTGAGTATTTGGTGGATGCTAAACCATTGTTTAAGAAATGATTGAGTGACTAAGGCAGAGTGGGGGTATTTGAATAAAGGTGATATAAGACCAGACAAGACCTGAGGTAGTTGTCCCTACTCAGTGTTTACAGTTTGGGCAGATACTGTTAATATAGGAAGATTGTAATATTTAGAAAATATTTAGGAAAAAGCAATATCTGCTCAGACCCTAGCTTGAAATTAAAAACCTTTCGCCTTCCTTTCTCTTCTGTATACATAGGAATACTTTATATTTTTCTTTTGCCTGTTAGGAAGTTCTGCACATGGAATTTTTGGGAATTTTTTTAATGTTATAGTAATGTAGTACGGCTATCCCAGCTTTCTATCAGAAGTGGCAGGCAGCCAAAAACTAGAATCATTGTTTGCAAACTCTAAATATAGAGTTAGGATTTATATGAAGAAAACAGATATGTCTTGTTATAAAACCATGAATAAGCATTGGCACAAACATAATAGTTTATTCTTCCTTGATATCGCTTATTTTAAATAGCTATCTATCTTTTACCAAGATACTGTAGAAAGATACATTACAGAAACATTTGCTTCAGCTCAAAGTACCGGAGGGTTGCTCTTTTCTTCATGCAGTTAAGACTTCATTATTTCTAGGAAGTGATGAGGGAAATAGCCTAAAGGTGATTTGGTCTTTCTAAATTTCAGGTAGCCTGTGGGGTTGTTATTATTAATAATGTATCATATTCCTCTTTAGGCCACTGGTGATGTGGTTTGCTTTTTTATTCTAGGTTTGTTCTAATTTGCACAGAGGTTGCCTTGATTCTGAGACTTCTTTGGCCTTCAGTCCATGAGATGTCGTGTTCAGCAAAGAAAGAAGCCTCCCCCATGCCCATCTGTACTTCTCCCAGCTTTCTTCTCATCCTACCCCTCTCTTTTGATTTCCATCCCCCTTTAATCATTTCTTCCTGGTCCACAACAAAGGGGCAGCAGAGGAAAAAAGACTTTCGGAAGGAGTTAAAAAGGATGGATGGAATTCATACAATGTACACCATATGGTCTGACATTTTCCAGATTAGGTAAACATTTCTGTTGGGGATAAATAGTCCTGTACATTGATGTAAAGAAATTGCATGAGACAGGGGCACATTCAGCATAGTTATGCTATGCAATAATGTTTGCTCAGTAAGAGAAATTTGAAAACTAAAGGGCGAGTGGCAGAGGGCCCTTGGTACAGTACAACATTTGGAAGAAGGGGTTAAAATCCACAAGTCTGTGGCCAAACGAAATACTGTCTCCTCTAAGTTGAGCATTAGTAACTGTTTGCAAATTCACATGTGCACACACAGACACACTCTTGCAAGAAATTTTCCCATAGTTCACCATCAAACCCCTCCGAAGCAACCCAAGGACTACATGTTATCAAATTCCATTTCTGAGTGACTCATGCCTGTGGAGACACACTTGCAATGGCTAGCAAATTGATTCTAGGTGGGTTGTTGCCGGTGTGTGTGTGTGTGTCTGCATTGAGTGTAGACTGCTTTGCTCCTTGGTGAACAGCCCCAGAGCCATAGATTTCATTTGATCTTTGCAAAGGCTAACATCTGTCTGCTGTCATTTTAGTAAGATTGATGACAGGCAAGAAAGAGAAGAGGGGAGGGAGTGGAGGGAACAGAGATGAGGAGAAGGAGCTCTGGGCGGCCCCAATGGCGGTGGCCAAGGCAGCCAGGGGTCACCGCTGCAAACCCTCTGGCCGATGAGGGCCATGGTGGAAAGCAGCCAGGCCCACACTGGCAGTAATTGCACTTGGTTTTTACAGCTGATAGCTAGAACTCCAAGACACAAAGGCGGCATTTTGCACCTTATATATCTTAATAGATTACTCACATTGCAAGCAGCACCAAGCTAAATGTTATGACAGCCATAAGAATGTAGTTTACTGTTATCTTAATGTAGCTGGGCAGTGCAGGGTAAAACCATCAAAAAATATTATATTTTTTTAAAGTTTCCAAGAGAAACTAACTGATGCAGACATAGAGCTATTTTTACATGAAGCCCTGAATTTTGGCAAACGCCTTTCAAACCATAATTTTAAATATATACACACATATTTCACATATGCATATGTATATGCATGGATATGCACATTTGTGTATGCTTTTTTCCCATTTGCTAAATATCATTTTTCTTTCACTACTCCCTATAAGTTGTTATGTGAACACCATATAGGGAAGAGTCAATTTAGATATTTTTAAGAGTTGATACCATATTGGAAGTTTGTCTAGGAAATAGCAAGCATTATTTTTGAAGATACAAATGACACACTTGGGAGATCTGGCATGAATGAATGAATGAATGAATGATGACTAAACCTTCCACTAACAACATAGCTTAAATATACTACTTGCATCTAGTTTGTCCAGGTATACACATCTAGCAGGAAAAGACATGGGCTGGACTGGGAGTCAAATGAAATTTGATAGGGTTAAGCACCACAGAACAAGAGAAATCTAAGGGTAGAAATAAGGCCTATCTCTGTGCATTTGCTTATTTTTGTACTAGTGTGGTCAGATATTTGATTTGAACCTGCTGAAGCAGAGACCACAGGGAGTTTGAGACTAGTTTTGGACTATATCAGCAGGAGGCAGATTCCATGAATAGAATTTAATCCAGACACATGTAACACTTTCCACATTTAGTGGGAAAGTTAAACTACTTTGCCTTACTCAATGGACACCCTCAAGGTCTTAAAATTTCTTGTGACATCATGGTAATGACATGATAGAGGAGTCAGTTCCATGGGCCAATTTATGTAAATTCCAGGACAATTCCGAAAGTAGCATTAAAGATCAAATCATCTAGTCCAACCCAATCATTCTAAAAATGAGAAGATGGGTATTGTTTCCAAAAAATTAATTTACATATTAAATATTTTGCCAGAATGTTCTTTAATTTGGCAAACAATGTTGTGCTTTGAATGTGTTAATATAGAGCTGGATCAGCAATGAGAGAAAATAACTGAAGCATCAGAAAGAAGAGAACATACAAATGAATGTTGGTTGCTGCTCCCATAATATGTAAGAGATTATTTAAACATTTTAGCAGGGAGAGAGGCAAGATGGTGATGGAACAGGTCAAAGTGTGAGAGTCTGTGTAAAAGTGAGTGTCCATAAAGACTCTCTGCATGAGTGAGTGTGTGCTGGTGGGTGAGTGAAAGTCCATTTGAGGGGAGACATAGGTTCATGCACCAGGGGCTGTCTTCTGGAGGTGACTGCAACCTACCACCACCCTGAGACTGGAGCACAGGATTGTCTGCCATTCTCAGGACTCTCTTGAGAGGAAGGAGCAGAGAACAGAGAACAGCAGCTCCTTACCACCTGACCCACATCATCACCACCGGCAGCAGACCTGGCAATGAACAGCAGGAACTGTGGAGAAGGTAGGGCATGGAAATCTGGAACAAAGCCCCGTTGCTGGTGAGGAGATACTGACCAGTGCCATCTTTTTTGTCCCAGGACTGGGCAGAGACCTCCATTGCCCTTCCCAGCTCTGTCTAGCCTCCAACCTGGGATGCAGAGGCTATCCCCTTATCGAATTTGGAGAGACAAATGACCCTAGCTCACACTGGAACAGGCACAGACACATCAGATCTGAGTGGGAGACTTTGACAACAGCAGCAGATGAGCTGGATGGGTCTGGATCTGATTCATCCTCCTCCCACAGTAGTCTGTGGGGCATCTGACTCACTGAGAGCCACCCTTTCAGCCTCCACAAAGAGTGGAGGGGACGGGCTGGAAACCAGAGCCACTCCTTAACACAGTGGCAGCAGCCAAAAGGAACCTGGAATTACAGAAATGGTCACAGAGTGAGTTTTTCTTGTTATTGTTTGTTTTTTGTTTTAGTTTTCTTTTTTCTTCTCTTTTTCTTTCTGTTTTTCATTTCATACTTGCTTTGTTTCTATTATTTTATTTTATTTTTATATTTTCTGTTTGTGTATGGGTATTTTTGAGGGCAAGTACATCAACAGGTTTTTTTTTGTATGATTTTCTGAAAATTTTTTTAGGTTGTTTTTACTGTCCTTGTTTGTTTCTCTGTTTACTGGTTAGTTAGTATGCCAGTATGTTTTCTCACCTCTTCTTTGCTCTATCCACCTTCTTTTCATCTTCCTCCTTCCTTTTTCTACTATTTTCGTTTTTCTTATCTCATTTTGCTTTCAGGGGGCAAACATACATCCACACTGCATGGACAGATTGTAAGGCAGTCGGAAGTGGGTTCCAGGGGGCCCACATACCTGTTAGCAGATACTGGGATCGGAAGATAGCTTCTGATTTACAACTTCCTTCTTAATTAATTCTCAAAATGGCAAAAAGTGCAGCCCCCCATCCCTAGTCCAGTTTCAAATTGAACAAATCCAGAGGATCTACATAAGGAAGAATAGGGGATTGAGAAAACAGAAGTAAATCTATTTCCTCTATGACTGAAGAACACAATTAAAGAAGAGGTAAGCCGGGCTCGGGTGGCCACGCCTTTGGGAGGTTGAGGTGAGTGGATTGCCTGAGCCCGCGGGTTGGAGACCCACCTGGGCAGTGAGACCTCATCTCTACAATAAATAAAAAAATCAGCTGGGCGTGGTAGCGCCTGCATGTAATTCTGGCTACTTGGAAGGCTGAGGCGGAAGGATCGCCGAAACCCAGCAGTTGGAGTCCGCGGTGGCTGGGAGCGGCCACTGCACTCCAGTCTGGGCAACAGAGTGAGACTCCAACTCAAAAAAAAAAAAAGAGGTGAAAAAGGGGGAGGAAAAACCACAGAAATGAAAAACCGATGGAAGAATATGGGACTTATACAACCCCTGGGAGGACAACAACTGAGAATACAAACTTTGGAACTCAAACAATGAAGATACCACAGAATGGTCTCAAACCACAAGCCCAGGTGTCAAGATATTAATCAAGAGAATAAATAGAAATGAGGAGAGACAAGAGGAAAGAATGAAGGAGTTGATAACTGAGATAACAGCAATAAAGAATACAGTGAATGAAATAAATAACAAACTGATAAGCATGGAAAGCAGAATTAATCAAGCAGAAGAAATAATCTCAGCACTTGAGGACTAACCCAAACTGTTAAAAATGTAGCAAAGCGGCCGCCCGGGTACTCGTGACCAAGCCAGGTGTGTGCGGGTGTCAGTGCTCCCAGGGCTTGGACGCACCTGATGCGCCTAGCAGGTACCAAGACCGCAAACTGCTGAATAGACAGACTGTAAA